>NW_026576655.1:0-77760 GCF_028641065.1 Leucoraja erinaceus
CACGATTAGCAAATCGATCCATTTAGCAGTGTATTGATACAATATAAGGAATAAACATTTAGTGCAAGGTAAAGTCCGAACAATCAAGGATAGTCCGGAGGGTCACCAATGAGGTAGATTATAGTTCAGGACTGATCTTGATCTGCTTGTGCAAGATGATGGAAATCGATATGCTGGTCCTGGAGAGGGCCCAGAGTCGGTTTACGAGAATGATTTGGTTAACTTATGATGAGCGTTTGACAGCACTGGGCCTGTACTCGCTGGAGTTTAGAAGGATGAGGGGGCCACCTCATTGAAACTTACCGAATAGTGAAAGGCCTGGATAGAGTGGATGTGGGGAGGATGTTTCCACTAGTGGCAGAGTCTAGGACCAGAGGGCACAGCTGCAGAATTAAAAGGACTGTAACGTTAGAAAGGAGGAGGAATTTCTTTAGCCAGACGGGCGGTGAATCTGTGGAATTCATTGCCAAAAGATGAATGTGAAGAAATTGGAGATAGATAGTCTGAAGAAGGGTCTTGACCTAAAACGTCATCGATTCCTTCTCTCCAGAGATGCTGCCTAACCTGCTGAGTCACTCCAGCATCTTGTATCTACCTTGGATTTGATTTTCTTGATTTGTACGGGTGTCAGGGGTTTGGGGGAGGAGGCAGGAGAATGGGGTTGAGAGGGAGGGATAGAACGGCCATGCTTGAACGGCGGTGTAGACGATGGGCCGAATGGCCTAATTCTGCTTCTATAACTTATGAACTTATACTTTGATTGGGGTTGACTGCAGGAGGCTTCAGTGACCATAATTCCCAGGTTGCTTGTACAACGTAGGGCACTATATTGTCAGATATGTCCAGCACCATTTATATAACTAGTGGTTGCTGATGAAGGATATCTGCTCCGACAAAAGACATCAAGGTTTCAGATCAGCCATTAGAGCGAGGCATTGAATGATTTCTATTAAAGGCTAGAAGTGCATTGAGAGACATTTTGTTTCAGTTTAGTTTATTGTCACGAGTACTAAGCAGCAGTGAACAGCTTTTGTTGCGCGCTAACCAGTCAGCAGAAAGACAATACGTGATTCCAATCGACCCGTTTATAGTGTATAGACACATGATAAGGGAATAATGTTTAGCGCAAGGTCAGATCAAGGATAGTCCGAGGGTCATGGGAGAGGTAGTTCAGCACTGCTCTCTAGTTGTGGTAGGATGACCATTAAGAGAATGCATGAACTTATAAAGACGTACATAGGATGGACAGCGAGAATTCACAGGATGGGAAAAACAAAGATGAGGGCATAGACTTAAGTGGCAAAAACAGGAAAGCAGACTATTACCTAAATGGTGGCCGATTAGGAAAGGGGGAGATGCAGCGAGACCTGGGTGTCATGGTACACCAGTCATTGAAGGTAGGCATGCAGGTGCAGCAGGCAGTAAAGAAAGCGAATGGTATGTTAGCTTTCATTGCAAAAGGATTTGAGTATAGGAGCAGGGTGGTTCTACTGCAGTTGTAGGGGGTCTTGGTGAGACCACACCTGGAGTATTGCGTACAGTTTTGGTCCCCAAATCTGAGGAAGGACATTATTGCCATAGAGGGAGTGCAGAGACGGTTCACCAGACTGATTCCTGGGATGTCAGGACTGTCTTATGAAGAAAGACTGGATAGACTTGGTTTATACTCTCTAGAATTTAGAAGATTGAGAGGGGATCTTATATAAACTTACAAAATTCTTAAGGGGTTGGACAGGCTAGATGCAGGAAGATTGTTTCCCGATGTTAGGGAAGTCCAGGACAAGGGGTCACAACTTAAGGATAAGGGGGAAATCCTTTAAAACCGAGATGAGAAGAACTTTTTTCACACAGAGAGTGGTGAATCTCTGGAACTCTCTGCCACAGAGGGTAGTTGAGGCCAGTTCATTGGCTATATTTAAGAGGGAGTTAGATGTGGCCCTTGTGGCTAAGGGGATCAGGGGGGATGGAGAGAAGGCAGGAACAGGATACGGAGTTGGATGATCAGCCATGATCATATTGAATGGCGGTGCAGGCTCGAGGGGCCGAATGGCCTACTCCTGCACCTAATTTCTATGTTTCTATGTTAAGGTTTTTTGCTTCGAGGTTGGTGGGTGCCTGGATCGTGCTGCCAGGGGTTGGAGGTTAAGTTAGATATGGTAGTGGTGTTCAAGAGACGTTTAGATAGGCACATGGATATGGTTCATGGGCAGGCAGATAAAAGTTGGGCCTGACACGTTCAGCACTGATATTGTTCTTGTTCTCGTGCTGTACTGTTCAATGTTCTCTAAACAGGCTGAGCTGTGATGTGTAGGATGGAACTGCAGATGCTGGTTTACACCGAAGATAGACGCAAACTGCTGGAGCAACTCAGCGGGCCAGGCAGCATCTCTGGAGAGAAGGAATGGGTGACGTGTGGGGTCAAGACCCTTCCTCAGACTGAGCTTTGAGTTTGGTTCACATCTTGTCAGTTGCAGCAGCTTTCAAGAGAGAGCTAGATAGGGCTCTTAAAGATAGCAGAGTCAGGGGATATGGGGAGAAGGCAGGAACGGGGTACTGATTGGGGATGATCACCCATGATTATTTTGAATAGCGGTGCTGGTTCGAAGGGCCAAATGGCCTACTCCTGCACCTATTGTCTATTCAGTGGATTTGAGTGGAATATCGGTCGGCCAAGACCCCAAGAACACGAATGAAGTTTGTAACAAATAACCCGCATGTATTATTGTGAGTCAGTTGAGATGAGAGTGCTTGGTTGCAGAGATTTTATTTTTCATTTTTGTTTCTTTTGTGTACCACAGAGCGGTCTCCATATGCTAAGACCGGAAAAATGAGGCCCATAGAGGAGAGCATTGAGGACGATGTCTTTGAGTCGCCTTCACCAGTTGTCCATGCTGCCCCCAACTGGTCCTGAGCTCAGCCTAAAACATCTTGCAAATAAGCATTGTTACTCTCAAGCTCTAAAGCAGAGGCACATACGGCCAGCTGTGGGAATGGTGTAATATGTACAGTAAACCCTCGTTATTACGGACCTCTTTACAACAGATTTGGGTTATAGTGGACTGTCTATTTGAGAACAGGTTGCTAGTTACACAGCAGAGAATATTGAAACTGACAGGCAATTGGCATTGAAAAGAAATTGAAATTGACAAGCAATTGGCATTGAAAAAAAATTGAAATTGAAATGCAATTGACATTGACAAGGAATTGAAATTGACAAGCAATTGACATTGACAAGGAATTGAAATTGACAAGCAATTGAAAGTGACAAGGAATTGAAATTGACAAGCAATTGACATTGACAAGGAATTGAAATTGACAAGGAATTGAAATTGACAAGGAATTGAAATTGACAAGGAATTGAAATTGACAAGGAATTGAAATTGACAAGCAATTGAAGGTGACAAGGAATTGAAATTGACAAGCAATTGACATTGACAAGGAATTGACATTGACAAGCAATTAAAAGTGACAAGGCATTGAAATTGACAAGCAATTGAAAGTGACAAGCAATTGGAATTGACAAGCAATTGAAAGTGACAAGGCATTGACATTGACAAGCAATTGAAATTGACAAGGAATTGAAATTGAGAAGGCTTCAGAGATACAGCGTGGAAACAAGCCCTTCGGCCCACCGAGACCGCGCTGACCAGTGATACCGGCACACTAACACTATCCTACACACTAGGGACAATTTACAATTTTTACCAAAGCCAATTGACGTACAAACCTGTATGTCTGCAGTGTGGGAAGAAATCGGAGCACCAGGGGCAAACCCACGCGGTCACAGGGAGAACGTGCAAACTACGTGCAGACAGCACCCGTAGTCAGGATTGAACCTGGGTCATGGTGTAAGGCAACAACTGTACCGCTGCGCCACCGTGCCGCCCATAAGTAATTGAAATTGACAAGGCATTGAAATTGACAAGCAATTACTTGGATCAACTACATTAAACAATGTAATAAGCGGCCTTTAGTATTTTTATCTTGGAGTAACAAAAATACATTTTACATTACAAAATACATTAAAAAGAACTTTGTATTTGGAAACAACCGGTTTTATGGAGCGACTGCTAGGTGTTTGGAACAAATCCCATACTTGGTTATAGCGGACAATCGGCAAGCGACAAGGTCACCTTTCCTCCCTCCCATATGGTCCGTTATAACAAGGGTTTAATGTACAAAGATCCAGGATCTGCTGTGTGTTCATTTCCTTCATCACCCCATCACTCTCTGTCGCTTTCCTAAGTATTGATTGTTAAATAAAGCACTCCAACACACATTATTGATTGTTTGAAAGATACTGCCTGGAAACACCTTTGGATCACCCGCCCACACTAGTTCTCTGGTTAATCCATTTTCTACGCGCTAGAGGCAATTTTACAGAGGCCAATTTATCTACGAACACGCACGTCTGGGATGTGGGAGGAAACGTGCGCCCGGACAAAATCTGTCAAGAATGTTTTATTGTATGCCCGAGATAGAATACAGAAATTCTTACTTGCAGCGGCACAACAGAATATGTAACCATAGTACACTGTAAACAATATAATTAACAAAAAAAAGGTTCAGTGTAAAAAAGGTATATATATTGACATACACACACAAACAAACAATAGTGCAAAAAGACAAAACCAATGCTCCAACTCTAGTTCAGAGCTTATTTGAGATTCTAGTGTTTAATAGCCTAATGGCTGAGGGGGAAGAAACTGCTCCTGAACCTGGATGTTTCAGTTTTCAGGCTCCTGTACCTTCATCCCGATGGCAGGGGTGAAATGAGAGCATAGCCAGAAAGGTGTGGGTCTCTGATGATGCTGGCTGCCTTTTTGAGGCAGTGCCTCCTGTAGATCCCTTCGATGGTGGGGAGGTCAGAACGCGCAGTGGAATTGCCAGCGTTCACTTTTTGCAGTCCAGAACATGCAAACGCCACACAGGCAGCAGCCGAGGTCGGGATCGAACCTGGGTCCCTGGCGCTGGGAGGCGCCCCCTTATTGACTGTGCTGCCCCCTTATTGACTGACTCTCACAAGCACCTCACTGGCACTGCAGACATTTCCTTCAAGCACAATGTCATGTTTTGGTTCCAGACAGCCTGAGGAAGGACCTCGACCCTCGAAACTCGGCTTGTACTCGCTAGAATTTAGAAGATTGAGGGGAGATCTTATAGAAACTTACAAAATTCTTAAGGGGTTGGACAGGCTAGATGCAGGAAGATTGTTCCCGATGTTGGAGAAGTCCAGAACAAGGAGTCACAGTTTAAGGATAAGGGGGAACTCTTTTAGGACCGAGATGAGAAAAACATTTTTCGCACAGAGAGCGGTGAATCTGTGGAATTCTCTGCCACAGAAGGTAGTGGAGGCCAGTTCATTGGCTATATTTAAGAGGGAGTTAGATGTGGCTAAGGGGATCAGAGGGTATGGAGAGAAGGCAGGTACAGGATACTGAGTTGGATGATCATGATCATATTGAATGGCGGTGCTGGCTTGAAGGGCCGAATGGCCTACTCCTGCACCTATTTTCTATGTTTCTATGACCCGCAAATGTCACCCATACCTTCTCTCCAGAGATGCTGCCTGTCCCGCTGAGTTGCTCCAGCGTTTTGTGTTGACATTTGGTTCCAGATATTCAATTTTAAGAATGGCCAATGAAAGATTAGTTAGGTCGCACTATTATGAAGTAATAAGGTCATTGATTTGAAATGATGGATGAGGTCCATGGGGAAAATTGTTCAAAAATAATCTCCTTGGCATCTCTAAACGAGATCTCTAAATGGTTGTAAGCTAATGTCAGGCTGAAAGTAGCAAAATACTGGAGTAACTCAGCGGGTCAGGCAGCGAAGGAGAGAAGGAATGGGTGACGTTTCGGGTCAAGATAGAATTGGTGATGTTTCAGGTCGAACCCTTCTTCAGAGGTTGTGGGGGGGGGGGGGGGGGGGGGTATAAACTGGAGGTGAGACGGGGCCAAAATAAATCAGGGCCAGCTCCAGCTTACCCCAGGAAGGGTGGAGCCCATAATGGCCCATTGTTGGCTGGGGAGGGTGTGATAACGAGAGGGATACAAGTTGTAGTTCAGTTCAGTTTTGTTTATTGTCCCGAGCTGCAGTGAAGAGATTTTGCGTGCTATCCAGTTAACGGAAAGGAAATACATGATTACAATCGAGCCATTTTCTGTGTTTACATACATGATAAGGGAATAACATGGAGTGCGAGTTAAAGCCAGTACAGTCCGATCAAGGATAGTCTGTGGTTCATCAATGAGGTAGATAGTAGCTCAGTGCTGCTCGCTGGTTTCTGTAGGATGAATCAGTTGTCTGATAACATCTGGGAAGTAACTGTCCCTGAATCTGGAGGTGTGTGTCTGCATATTCTATACCTTTGCCAGATGGGAAAGGGGAGAAGAGGGAACAGTTAAGGTGCAACTGATCATGGATTATGCTGCTGGCCTTGTAGGAATGAACTGCAGATGTTGGTTTAAACAGAAGACAAGACACAAAATGTGTGTAGAATAGTGTCAATATGCAGGGATCGCTGGACGGCGTGGACCCAATGGACAGAAGGGCCTGTTTCCACGCTGTATCTCTAAATTTAAACTAAAACATGGATAAGTAAGGAATGCAGGGATATGGATCACATGCCAGCTGGGGAGATCAGTTTGAACTGGCATCAAGATGGGCACAGTCATTGTGAGCAAAGGGGTCTGTTCATACATCAGGAGGAGGAGCCATCTTGGGGAACGGCTGCTAACCAGCAGCCGTCCGTTTAATTCTTTTTTTTTTCAGTTTTTAGTTAGTTTTGTTCGTCGTCTTTTCGGAGAAATGGACTTCTTATTGGGGGGGGAAGGAGGTAATTATACTTCTAGGTCCCTACCTGGTCGGTGAGGCATCTTTTTTCTCCGGGCTGCCCCGTCGACCTGTCCTCGTGGCCTACCAGCGGGCGTGGAGCGCCGTTTCCTGGCGGGGACCTCCCAGCACCTCGGCTTCGGTGGCGGCACAGCGCTGGAGCGCTGTCGCGGAGCGGAGCGGGCGATGCCTTGCCTGGGTCGCCGCGCTGGATCGACGCGCTGGAGCTCCGGTGAGATATGACCGCCGAGATCAACACCTCCGGGCTGCGGGTCTGCAGAGCGGAGCGGGCGGCGCCGACTCTAACATCGGGAGCCTGGGAGCTCCAAACCGGCGCGGCCCTGTCGGCTTCGGAAGCCGACAATCCCCTGCTAGGAAGCGGCCGTTCCAGGTGGCCCAGCCACTGTGAGGACTCTCCCGACACCGGGGCAACACCACCCGGCTAGAATGGCCAGGAACATCGGGCCTCCGTGGAGGCAATAGCGGTGGCCTCAATAGGCCTGGCTTTGGGTAAACTGGGGTTGGGGACTGGACTTTTGGAGATGATTTTTCTGTGTGTAAGGTACTTTGTTAGTCTGTGTCCAAGATGGCTGTCGGAAGAGAGAGTGGACGCTGGCGTGCTTTAGCTGCCGCTGCTCTCTCTTCACATTGTGTTTTTTTTGATTTTTTGATTTTGTGTCTTTGGAGCGATTTCTATCTTTAATTTGTGTTTTGATGATGTCCTTATTTTTTATTTTTCTCCGACTATATGTTTTTTTTCTCTTCTGTTTAATCTTTGTAAGGTGTCCTTGAGATTTGAAAGGCGCCCGAAAATAAAATTTATTATTATTATTATTATTATTATTGTAATCATCCATTGCCTTTCCGCTGACTAGTTAGCGAACAACAATAAACTAAACTGAACATCTGTGCTGTTCTATGTTCTATGTTCATGAAATTCCTTTTGAAAATACTTGGGCCCAGATTGAGCGGCACAGTTGCGCAGCAGTAGAGTTGTTGCCTTATGGGCCTGTCCCACTTAGGCGACTCTTTAGGCGACTGCCAGGGATTATTTTAATGGAATTGTCCTACGACAACATACGACCGCAAAAAATGACGCGGATAGATCTACATCTCCGAATACAGATTTGAAAAATTCTCTTTTAAGGGGCCTTCTCTTCTATTTTTACTTTCCACTTTTTATTTTTTTTTATTTTTTATATACACACTTCACGTTTTTCTATTCTCTACCATCTATTTGTCTACTTTTTCCTCTTTCTATTGTTTTCTTTTTCTTGTCTTGCTTGCTTCCTTCTCATAACATAAAACTAGAGGTTGTACATAGAATGGATTACGGTATTACATAGTTGGCACCTAAAATTAGGTTCCACTGTACTGTTTTGTACTGTATTAACTTCTAATAAAATAAACAAAAAAAAAAAAAAAAAAATTGTCGCCAATGCCGGCGAAAACATTTCAACATGTTGAAAGTTTTGCAGCCGTCGCCTGTAGTCGCTCAAAAAATCATCTAAGTGGGACAGGCCCTGTTACAGCGCCTGAGACCCAGGTTTGATCCTGACCACGGTTGCTGTCTGTACGGAGTTTGTATGTTTTCCGTCAGCTGCGTGGGTTTTCTCAGGGTGTTCCGGTTTCCTCCCATTCTCCTTCCAAAGACGTACAGGTTTGTAGGTTACTCGGCTTGGTGTAAACATAAATTGTCCGCATTGTGTGTAGGATAGTGTTAATGTGCGGGGATCGCTTGTCGGCGCGGACTCGGTGGGCCGAAGGGCCTGTTTCCGCTCTGTATCTCTAAACTAAACTAAAAAATGATTGCGTTTCCAAAGAATATTGGGCTAACGTTGAAAGAAATGCCATTGATCCGAATAAAGTGGCCTCTGAACTGAAGGAACAAAGTAAAGTTCTGAATTCAGGAAACCGTGGAGACAATGGTGAAATGTTTTCTCAGGAAGGAGTTGATATTAACGGAGTCTTCTTGCATGATGCATGAAGGGATGAGGAGAGGGTCCAGAGGAGGTTTACATCAATGATCCCAAGAATGAGTAGGTTAACCTATGATGAGCGTTTGTCAGCACTGGGCCTGTACTCGCTGGAGTTTAGAAGAATCAGGGGGGGACCTCATTGAAACGTACAGAATAGTGAAAGGCTTGGATAGAGTGGATGTGGAGAGGATGTTTCCACTAGTGGGAGAGTCTAGGACTAGAGGTCACAGCCTCAGAATTAAAGGACGTTCTTTCAGGAAGGAGATGAGGAGAAATGTGTTTAGTCGGAGGGTGGTGAATCTGTGGAATTCATTGCCACAGAAGGCTGTGGAGGCCAAGTCAGTGGATATTTTCAAGGCAGAGATAGATAGATTCTTGATTAGTACGGGTGTTATGGTTTATGGGGCGAAGGCAGGAGAATGGGGTTAGATGTGGCCATTGTGGCTAAAGGGATCAGGGGGTATGGAGAGAAGGCAGGTACAGGATACTAAGTTGGATGATCAGCCATGATCTTATTGAATTGCGGTGCAGGCTCGAAGGGCCGAATGGCCTACTCCTGCACCTAATTTCTATGTTTCTATGTTTCTATGAATGGGGTTAGGAGGAAGAGATAGATCAGCCATGATTGAATGGTGGAGTGGACTTGGTGGGCCAAATGGCCTAATTCTGCTCCTATTCCTTATGACCTTATGAGGCAATGTGGTGCCATTCACATCCATGTTCTATATCTCCGGAGTGGGAGAAGAGGTGATGTTTTGGGTCGGAGCCCTCCTTCAGACCCTCCTTCTTCCACCCTGCCCTCAAATTCACCCGGACTATCTCGAAGACCTGCCTCTACTTGCTTGATCTCACCGCCTCCATGATCCATCACAGGAGATGGACTACCAACTGACCTCCGCTACAAACCTACTGACTCCCACTTATCTGGGCTGCACTTCTTCCCCCGCTGGAAAAGCAGCCTGAAGAAGGGTTCCGAGCCGAAACGTCACCCATTCCTTTTCTCCAGAGATGCTGTCGGTCTCGCTGAGTATCTCCAGCTTTTTGTTTCGATTTTCGGTACAAACCAGTTCATGCCTACACATGCTACTGCTGCTCTCTGCTGGTGTGTTACTGTAAGTGCAACACCATTGACAGATAGGTAGGTATACAAAAATGCTGGTGAGGCAGCATCTACGGAGAGAAGGAACGGGTCAGAACCCTTCTTCAGATTGTTTTTCCATTCGGGGGAAGAAGTGCCTCCTTCTCTGAAGAAGGGTCTCGGCCCGAAAGGTCACCTATTCCTTCGCTCCATAGATGCTGCCTCACCCGCTGAGTTTCTCCAGCAATTCTGTCTACCCTCGATTTTTTCAACATCTGCAGTTCCTTCTTAAACAAAATTTAGAGTTAGAGAAATTAATATTCATACGGGTGCGTTGTAAGCTACCCAATCAAAATATGAGATGCTGTTTATCCAAGTTCCATTCCATTCTTAAACACCATTGATATATGATCACCTAAGATACATATGTTCATAAGTCCAGAAGTAATAGGAGCAGAATTAGGCCATTTGGCCCATCGTCAACTCCGCCTTTCAATCATAGCTGATCTATCTCTCCCTCTTAACCCCATTCTCCTGCCTTCTCCCCAAAACCCCTGACACCCACACTAATCAAGAATCTATCTATCTCTGTCTATATTTGTTAAGGAAGACTCTCTCTAACTTCTACAGGTGCACAGTAGAGAGCATGCTGACCAGTTGCATCGTGGCTTGGTTCGGCAATTTGAGCGCCGTGGAGAGGAAAAGACTACAAAAAGTAATAAACACTGCCCAGTCCATCATCGGCTCTGACCTTCCTTCCATCGAGGGGATTTATCGCAGTCGCTGCCTCAAAAAGGCTGGCAGTATCATCAAAGACCCACACCATCCCGGCCACACACTCATCTCCCTGCTACCTTCAGGTAGAAGGTACAGGAGCCTGAAGACTGCAACAATCAGGTTCAGGAATAGCTACTTCCCTACAGCCATCAGGCTATTAAACCTGGCTCGGACAAAACTCTGATTATTAATAACCACGTTCTGTTATTTGCACTTTACCAGTTTATTTATTCATGTGTGTATATATTTATATCATGGTATATGGACACATTTATCTGTATTGTAGTAAATGCCTACTATGTCTTTTTTCTGTGTGCTGAAGCAAAGCAAGAATTTCATTGTCTTATACAGGGACACATGACAATAAACTCACTTGAACTTGAACTTGCCTTAGAAATATCCACTGACTTGGCCTCCACAGCCTACTGTGGCAAAGAATCCCACATTCACCACTCTCTGACTAAAGAAATTCCTCCTCATCTCCTTCCTGATGGAACGTCCTTAAGGAAGTACTTTAGGAAGTAGCTCCAGAAATAGTGGATGCATTAGTAATAATCTTTCAAAACTCTTTAGATTCTGGAGTAGTTCCAGAGGATTGGCGGGTAGTAAACGTAACCCCACTTTTTAAGAAGGGAGGGAGAGAGAAAATGGGGAATTACAGACCAGTTAGTCTAACATCGGTAGTGGGGAAACTGCTAGAGTCAGTTATTAAAGATGGGATAGCAGCACATTTGGAAAGTGTTGAAATCATTGGACAAAGTCAGCATGGATTTACGAAAGGTAAATCATGTCTGACGAATCTTATAGAATTTTTCGAGGATGTAACTAGTAGCGTGGATAGGGGAGAACCAGTGGATGTGGTGTATCTGGACTTCCAGAAGGCTTTCGACAAGGTCCCACATAAGAAATTAGTATACAAACTTAAAGCACAAGGCATTGGGGGTTCAGTATTGATGTGGATAGAGAACTGGCTGGCAAACAGGAAGCAAAGAGTAGGAGTAAACGGGTCCTTTTCACAATGGCAGGCAGTGACTAGTGCGGTACCCCAAGGCTCAGTACTGGGACCCCAGCTATTTACAATATATATTAATGATCTGGATGAGGGAATTGAAGGCAATATCTCCAAGTTTGCGGATGACACTAAGCTGGGGGGCAGTGTTAGCTGTGAGGAGGATGCTAGGAGACTGCAGGGTGACTTGGATAGGCTGGGTGAGTGGGCAAATGCTTGGCAGATGCAGTATAATGTGGATAAATGTGAGGTTATCCATTTTGGTGGCAAAAACCGGAAAGCAGACTATTATCTAAATGGTGGCCGATTGGGAAAGGGGGAGATGCAGCGAGACCTGGGTGTCATGGTACACCAGTCATTGAAGGTAGGCATGCAGGTGCAGCAGGCAGTAAAGAAAGCGAATGGTATGTTAGCTTTCATTGCAAAAGGATTTGAGTATAGGAGCAGGGAGGTTCTACTGCAGTTGTACAGGGTCTTGGTGAGACCACACCTGGAGTATTGCGTACAGTTTTGGTCTCCAAATCTGAGGAAGGACATTATTGCCATAGAGGGAGTGCAGAGACGGTTCACCAGACTGATTCCTGGGATGTCAGGACTGTCTTATGAAGAAAGACTGGCTAGACTTGGTTTATACTCTCTAGAATTTAGGAGATTGAGAGGGGATCTTATAGAAACTTACAAAATTCTTAAGGTGTTAGACAGGCTAGATGCAGGACGATTGTTCGCGATGTTAGGAAAGTCCAGGACAAGGGGTCACAGCTTAAGGATAAGGGGGAAATCCTTTAAAACCGAGATGAGAAGAACTTTTTTCACACAGAGAGTGGTGAATCTCTGGAACTCTCTGCCACAGAGGGTAGTTGAGGCGAGTTCATTGGCTATATTTAAGAGGGATGTGACCCTTGTGGCTAAGGGGATCAGGGGGTATGGAGAGAAGGCAGGTACGGGATACTGAGTTGGATGATCAGCCATGATCATATTGAATGGCGGTACAGGCTCGAAGGGCCGAATGGCCTACTCCTGCACCTAATTTCTATGTTTCTAAGTCCACATCGACCAGCGATCTCCCACGCATTAGCATTATCCTGCGCCCACTAGGGACAATTTACATTAATACCAACCCAATTAACAACAACAACAAACCTTTGGAGCGTGGGAGGAAAACGAAGATCTCAGAGAAAACCCACACACACGCGGTCACTGGGAGAATGTAGAAACTCTGTACAGACAGCACCAGTAGTCAGGATCGATCCCGGGTCTCTGGCGGGGTGAGACAGCAACTCTACCGCTGCACCACCATGCCACCCTGTGTTCAGGTTGTATGTGATAGATGGTATTCTGACTGAGTCATTCAACACCATGGCACAGGAACAGATCCTTTGGCTCACAAGGTCTATGCCAAACATGATGCCAAGACCAACTCTTATCTGCCTGCACATATTTCACAGTCATAGAAACACAGAAACATAGAACTATAGAAATTAGGTGCAAGAGGAGGCCATTCGGCCCTTCGAGCCAGCACTGCCATTCAATGTGATCATGGCTGATCGTCCCCAATCAATAACCCGTGCCTGCCTTCTCCCCATATCCCTTGACTCCACTAGCCCCTAGAGCTCTATCTAACTCTCTCTTAAATCCATCCAGTGACTTGGCCTCCACTGCCCTCTGTGGCAGGGAATTCCATAAATTCACAACTCTCTGGGTAAAAAGGTTTTTTCTCACCTCAGTCCTAAATGGCCTCCCCTTTATTCTAAGACTGTGGCCCCTGGTTCTGGACTTGCCCAACATTGGGAACATTTTTCCTGCATCTAGCTTGTCCAGTCCTTTTATAATTTTATATGTTTCTATAAGATCCCCCCTCATCCTTCTAAACTGCAGTGAATACAAGCCTAGTCTTTTCAATCTTTCCTCATATGACAGTCTCGCCATCCCAGGGATCAATCTCGTGAACCTACGCTGCACTGCCTCAATAATTTTGTCCACCACTCACAGAGGTGTATAAAATCATGAGGGGAATAAATAAGTTGATTGCACAGAGTCTTTTAGCCAGGGTAGAGGAATCAGTTGTCTGTGTGACTGATCCAGGCTGCTGTAGGGCCTCCTCCATCGCGTCGACCAGCTCGGCCCCCAAACAGGCAGAGATCCTCTCTTGAAACCATCTACAACCCGAGGGTGCCTGCAGTTCTGCCTCTCTCCACACGGTGGTGCTTGATCACTGCAAAATAATATTCCAGCCAGGTCTTCCAACAAAAGATAGACGCAAAAAGCTGGAGTGGGACAGGCAGCATCTCTGGAGCAAAGGAATGGGTGACGTTTCTGGTCGAGACCCTTCTTCAGACTGAAGTTACTCCAGTTTTTTGTGTCTATCTTCGGTTTAAACCAGCGTCTGCAGTTCCTTCTTGCACTGGTCTTCCAGTACACCTGTTCTCCAGTTGACTCTCAGGGTGTTAGTGTGAACCCTCAGCATGTCGCGATCATTTAAGCATACACGTTTACTGTTAATGGCCTGTCCCACTTACGCGCCCTTGGCTCGCAAATTACGCGACCTCGTGGTCGCTTGAGGCGTACGGGCACCGTATGGCCGCGCGGGGCCAGTCTCACTTAGAAGCGCGGAGGGGTATGTAGTTGTGCGGGGCTGCTCCCGACATCGCGCCAGACTACTAAATTCTTGCAGTAAACAAAATCTTTGCGCGCCAGCGGCCTGTCGCGGAACCGACGGCCAAAGTGGGACAGGCCCAAGACCCTGGCTCAACGCAACGTCTCATCTTCAACAGCAGCAGAAGCAGGAAAACCATCGCCGAGCTCGGCCTGGGGCTCACGGCCGTTGCGGTCCGGGTCCGCCCCCAATTCTACTCCCAGAGTGGGGCCAAGACGATTGGAGATAGATACATCATGCAGGAGTAACTCAGCGGAATCGGCAGCATCTCTGGAGAGAAGCAATGGGTGACGTTTTGGGCCGAGACCCTTCTTTTCAGACTGAAGAAGAGTCTCGACACGAAACGTCACCCATTCCTTCTCTCCAGAAATGCTGCCGGTCCCACTGAATTACTCCAGCTTTGTGTCCATCTTCAAATGACGTCACGCGCTCCAGACGGCTGTGCGGGCGCATGGAATCGCGCCAGACCTTCGCTCGACCGTCTAGGATCAACGCGAACACAAGGTCGCGTAATTTGCGTGCTAAAGACACGTAAGTGGGACAGACCCTTTAATTCTTTAATGGGTGCCACGCTGGCTGAGAACGAATGGGGGAACCGGCAAACAAAAGGGGGGTGTGGGGCTGCTGTCACGCGTGGCGTCAGGCAATAGACAAGACTGTTCGGTGAACTTTTGTAACTCTGTCGTCGACAATTGTGCACTGCCTAGGTGACGTCCGCTGTATGATTTCACCAGGTTGTTTGCCAAACAAAGCATTTCAACGTACTTGGGTACATATGACAATAAAGCTGCATCATTCTTACCTTCCACTACCTGCAACCACCTGCAACCACCTGCAACCTCTGGCAACCACCTGCAACCTCCGGCAACCACCTTCAACTAGCATCGCAACCGGCTTCGACTAAAAAATTACCGATTTTTAAAACGGCAACCTATTTTTAGTCGCGGCTGGTTTTTTGAAATAATCGCCGGAACATAGAAGATGCAGAAACCACTTTCAACCATTAGGGAGACTGACAAAAACCTCCTGGAACCGCACGGAAACCTTGAGTGGGGCGCAAAGTCTCCAGAGGTTTCCATTCAGGTTTCCTAAGTGGGACAGGGGTATAAGGGAGTGATATATTCTCTACAGACAACTGTGTGCTGTTTTGTGAGAAAGCAATGAATCATGAGAAGAAATATTTCGTCTCCCAGCATTTACAGACAGCTAAACACAAGTCGGCAGCAGAGAAACTGAAGGAAGGAAATACGCAAGCTTATCTCCTCACAACATTTACTACTGGCTCCAGTCACAAATTTGAGTTTTCGAGTGATCTGTGCAAAGCATTCATTGATGCTGGAATTCCACTGTGGAAATTGGAAAACAAATCTCTCAGAGGTTTTTTAGAGAAATACACAGAGGAACACATACCGAGCGAGTCATTATTACGGAAAAATTATGTTGACAGCAACTTCAACATTGTTGTGCAGAAAATCAGAGATGAAGTTGCATGCAACAAAATATGGATCTCAATAGACGAGACAACCAATGCTGTGGTGAGATATGTTGCCAATGTGGTCATCGGTACACTGGAGGCAGGTCAACCATCAAAGAAGTATTTGTTGACAGCGGAAGTATTGGAGAAATCAAACAGCTCAACTATTGCTCAGTTATTTACATCTTCACTTGCTGTACTTTGGCCAGAAGGTATAAAACACGAGAATGTTCTTCTGTTTGTGACTGATGCAGTTCCGCACATGAAAAAAGCCGCTTGTGCTCTTAAAGTTTTATTCCCCAAAATGTTGCATTTGACGTGCTTAGCTCACGGACTCCATAGAATTGCCAAGCCCATATGTAGCTTGTTTCCAAATGTCGATCGACTAGTTTCCAATGTCAAGAAAATCTTCCTCAAAGCACACATCACCATATAACCATATAACCATATAACAATTAAAGCACGGAAACAGGCCATCTCGGCCCTACAAGTCCGTGCCGAACAACTTTCTTTCCTTAGTCCCACCTGCCTGCACTCATACCATAACCCTCCATTCCCTTCTCATCCATATGCCTATCCAATTTATTTTTAAATGATACCAACGAACCTGCCGACACCACTTCCACTGGAAGCTCATTCCACACCGCTACCACGCTACCACACAGTAAAGAAGTTCCCCCTCATGTTACCCCTAAACTTCTGTCCCTTAATTCTGAAGTCATGTCCTCTTGTTTGAATCTTCCCTATTCTCAAAGGGAAAATCTTGTCCACATCAACTCTGTCTATCCCTCTCATCATTTTAAAGACCTCTATCAAGTCCCCCCTTAACCTTCTGCGCTCCAGAGAATAAAGACCTAACTTATTCAACCTATCTCTGTAACTGTGCAGTTGTTCAAGGAAATTTCACGTATGCACCAGTGACCTCAGCTGGGGTAGAAAGATGTTTTTCACATCTGATAGACGACATATTTTAACACCAGATTATTTGAAAGAAATGCTAGTAATTATGTGCAACCAGGCAACTTTGGTCATTTAATGTAGTATACCTTTATAATTATCATTTTTAACTATATTTCGGTGGTGGAAATAAATGCCTTTTTATGCCCTTTTATGTCAATAAATGCCTTTTTTGTGCCTTTTTTGTAATTTTATTATCCGTTTTTGCCTGCCTATTTCAGAGATTTTTAGTGCCTGAACATCCTGTCTCTAATGATAAAACACCATTGATCAAGCATGTAAACCAAGAAAATACCAGATCAAAAGGAGGCTACAGATTTTTGGTTATTGAGTAGAGCAACTACTCGTGGATAAAAACCTGTTTTTATGTCTGGCTGTGGCAGCTTTGACCGTCCGGAGTCGCCTTCCAGAGGGAAGTGATTCAAAGAGTTTGTGGCCAGGGTGAGAGGGGTCAGAGGTGATCTTGCTCGCTCACTTTTCACATGCTTATTATGTGAATCTCTGTTTTACTGATTACATTACATGAGCAGTTTGAGTAAAGGTACAATTAAATAACTCTCTGAGTAAGAGCTGTCGAGTCATACAGCGCGGTAACCTTCTGGTATTTTTTGAAGATGTAACAAGTAGAATGGATAAGGGAGAGCAAGTGGATGTGGTGTATCTGGACTTTCAAAAAGCCTTTGACAAGGTCCCACACAAGAGATTAGTGTGCAAAATTACAGCACATGGTATTGGGGGTAGGGTATTGACATGGATAGAGAACTGGTTGGCAGACAGGAAGCAAAGAGTAGGAATTAATGGGTCGTTTTCAGAATGGCAGGCAGTGACTAGTGGGGTGCCACAAGGCCAGTTATTTACAACATATATTGATGATTTAGACAAGGGAATTAAATGTAACATCAAGTTTGCACATGACACAAAGGTCGCAGTCTGAGCTGTGAGGAGGATGCTATGAGGCAGCAGGGTGACTTGGATAGGTTGGGTGAGTGGGCAGATGCATGGCAGATGCAGTTTAATGTGGATAAATGCGAGGTTATCCACTTTGGTGGCAAGAACAAGAAGGCAGATTATTATCTGAATGGTGTCAGATTATTATCTGAATGGCGTCAGATTAAAAACAGGGGAGGTACAATGATACCTGGGTGTGCTTGTACATCTATATAATTAAAAGTCTCATCTTGACCACTTCCTGTCTGCGCTGTATATTGATTTTAGAAAAAACGCTACCATATATCGCTATGATTTTTGGCCATCTTACTCACAGTCCTCCTCCGCTGAGCAGGTCCCGGGGATGTTTCCCATCGATGAAAAATAAAAATGTTATGAGGGGGGAGGGGGGGGGGGGGGGGGGGGAGGCAGGACTATAAAAACCCCGGATGCCTGGATGTGACTAAGTCACTCTGCAAGAGCGCGAGGAAGAGGCCACGACTGTCATTCTAAGCTGTGAATCAACTGAACTGTGAGTCTGCAATGTACCTGCAAAAAATGATTTGTTAGCCCTTAAAGACAATGCCATGAGTTATTCGGCCTGCTGCCCTGCCTGTGTTTGAAACTGCAATGCTTTATTAGGTCTGACTGTGTCTGGTTCAAAAGTCCTGCTCATTTCGTGACTTCCGCTTAGTGGACAGGTCGCACTGCTTGCGTAATTCTGGTAAGTGCAGAGGTCGCTCTGATTGCGGAAGTGCCACTGACTGCGGAAAACCCAAAGTGGAGAGGCCGCGCTCAGCCGTCTGTGTATTCAAGAAAGTTTACTGCCATATATATGATGAGTGAGTCAGTGGGTGTGTGTGTGTGTGTGTGTGTGTGTGTGTGTGTGTGTGTGCGCGCTTGTGTGCGTGAGTGCGTGTGGTCTCAGTGACTGAGCTGCCAGCCCAAGAATCCATTCGGCCCACATTGCCCATACTAGCCCTCTGGAAACCAGTCCCTTCGGCCACAACACCATGCTAGTGCTCCAGAAAGCCCTATGTTGGGTGAGTCCAGAACCAGGGGTCAGGGCTTAAGAATAAGGGGTAGGTCATTTAGGTCTGAGATGAGGAAATACTTTTTCACCCAGAGAGTTTTGAATTAGTGAAATTCTCTGCCACAGAAGTCAGTGGAGGCCCATTCACTGGCTGTTTCCCAGAGAGAGTTAGATTTAGCTCTTCGGGCTAACGGAATCAAGGGATATGGGGAATAAACAGGAACGGGGTACTGATTTTTGGATGTTCAACCATTATCATATTGAATGGTGATGCTGGGGCAAAGGGTAGAATGGCCAACTCCTGCCCCTATTTTCTATGTTTCTATGTTTAACAAGCCCCTTCGGCCCAAGACATCCAGGCAGCAGCATGGTGTCGCAGCGGTTAAGTTGCTGCTTTATAGTACTAGAGGGTTCGATCCTGACTACGGTTGCTGTCTGTATGGAGTTTGTGTTCTCCCTGTGACTGCGTGTGGGCAGTGCAGGTCTCGCTGCACCTCCCCCTTACCTAACCTAACCCCGTTGAGAAAATAATCTGCCCACTTGTTTTTGCCTCCAAAGTGGATAACCTCTCATTTATCTATATTATACTGCATCTGCCATGCATCTGCCCACTCACTCAACCTGTCCAGGCCACCCTGCAACCTCCTAACATCCTCTTCACCGGACCCGGTGTGCGACCTCGCACCACCCGGCGTGGCTTTAATCGCCGCGGGACAATCGCCATCGCCAGCCGGGGGCTTTGACTTTGACTCTGACATCGAGGGGGGGGGGAGAGTGCAGTGGAGAGATACGTTTTTTTGGCCTTCCATCACAGCGATGTGATGGATGTTTATGTAAATTATGTTGTGTCTTGGGTCTATTTGTTTGTAATGTATGGCTGCTCAAGGGGTCCAAATGACAATTAAATTGAATCTTGAATCTTGAATCTTGAATCTTGAATCATAGTTCACACTGCCACCCAGCTTTGTTTCATCTGCAAACTTGCTGGTGTTGCTCCTAATTCCTTCTTCCAAATCATTAATATATATGGTAAACAGTTGCAGCCCCAACACTGAGCCTTGCGGCACTCTACTCGCCTCTGCCTGCCATTCTGAAAAGGATCCGTTCAGTCCTACTCTTTGCTTCCTGTCTGCCAGCCAATTTTCTATCCACATCAACACCCTATCCCCAATACCATGTGCTCTCATTTTAGTCACCAGTTTGCCATGCGGGACCATATCAAAGGTTTTCTGAAAGTCTAGATACACTACATCCACCGGCTCCCCTTCATCCATTTTGCTTGTCACATCCTCAAAAAATTCCAGAAGATTAGTCAAGCATGATTTTCCCGTCATAAATCAACGCTGACTTGGACTAATCCTTTTACTGCTATCCAAATGCCCCAATATTACCTCTTTAATAATTGATTCCAGCATCTCTCCCACCACCAAAGTCGGGCTAACTGGTCTGTAATTCCCCGTTTTCTCTCTCGCTCCTTTCTTGAAAAGTGAGATAATATTACTTGTAAATTGTAAATTGTCCCTAGTGTGTCGGATAGTGTTGTTGCACAAGGTGATCGCTGGTCAGTGCAGGCTCGGTGGGCCGAAGGGCCTGTTTCCATGCTGTATCTCTACAGCCTAAAGTTTACATTCCTGGATAGACAAAAATGCTGGGGAAACTCAGCGGGTGAGTCAGCATCTATGGAGCGAGGGAAATAGGCAACGTTTCGGGCCGAAACCCTCCTTCAGACTGATGGGTGCAGGGGAGGGAGGGGGGGGGGGGAAGAAAGGAAAAAGGAAGAGGAGGAGCCCGAGGGCCGAGGGAGAGCTGAGAAGGGGAGGAGACAGCAAGCGCTACCGGAAATGGGAGAATTCAATGTTTATGCCACTAGGGTGCAGACTGCCCAAGCGGAATATGAGGTGTTGTTCCTCCAATTTCCGGTGGTGCTCACTCTGGCCATGGAGGAGGCCCAGGACAGAGGGGTCGGATTCGGAATGTGAGGGGGAGTTGAAGTGCTGAGCCACCGGGAGATCAGGCTGGTTAACGCGGAGTGAGCGGAGGTGTTCGGCGAAACGATCGCCAAGCCTACGCTTGGTCTCACCGATGTAGATCAGCTGACATCTAGAGCAGCGGATGCAATAGATGAGGTTGGAGGAGATGCAGGTGAACCTCTGTCGCACCTGGAACGACTGCTTGGGTCCTTGAAGGGTTTTGACCCAAAACGTTGCCTATTTCCCTGCTGCACCTGCTGAGTTTCTCCAGCATTTTTGTCTACCTTCGATTTTCCAGCATCTGCAGTTCCTTCTTAAACACTTTTACATTCCTGGATCTGGTTTGAATTGCTAGTTTGACTTTGGGGAATATATCTCGACATGTCTTGAAGGAGACGGTGGCAGAGTAGCACATGAAATAGAGACAGTGTCTCACATATTAAAAATAAAATTGAAATTGAATTAAAAAAAAGCACAAACACAGAAAGTCCACGACACAACATAACATAAATGGCACCAAGGTGAGGATGGCACCATAGTCCAGCCGGCCTCCCCTCCGTGTTCATCCGTGGTCGGGGCCTTCCGAGCACCCGCAGTCGCCGCCCCGGGTGGCCCGATGTTCAGGCCCTCACGCCGGGCTGGTGGAACGCCGACGCCGAACCCCGACCGAAATTTGAAATAGAATAATTACTTTAAGAACAACAAAAAACCACGTCAGCACCGGCGACAACCTACGTTAATCTTGCCACAACCTGCGTCACCTGGCGACAACTACGACAGCACCAACGTCAGGAGAAGTCAAGCTACGCTCATTGGCGTCAAACCCACAGTCCCCGACTGTTTCCGAAATCTTTTCAACACGATGAAAATCCAGCGGCAACTTAAAAGACGCTACGACTCTTTGGGCGACTGAGATGACGACTCACGACCGTGAAGGCAACACCCCGGCAACCATGTGGCAACAGCCTAGTCGACTGTAGTCGCCCAAAAAATAGCCTAAGTGGGACAGTACAGAACACAGACACAAGTTTGCAAGTTATCGGAGTAGAATTAGGCCATCCGGCCCGTCGAGTCTACTCCGCCATTCAATCATGGCTGATCTCTGCCTCCTAATGCCATTTTCCTGCCTTCTCCCCATAAACCTTCACACCCATTTTAATCAATACAATACAATACAATACAATACCTTTATTTGTCATTTGAACCTCACATGAGGTTCAAACGAAATGTAGTTTCTGCAGCCATACAATAAAAGAACCAAAACACACACCAACACTATTCACATAAACATCCATCACAGTGGCTCTCCTCCTCACTGTGATGGCGACAGATGGCACAATGGGCTAAGTGTTCGGCTGGCGACCGGAAGGTAGCTGGTTCGAATCCCGCTTGGAGTGCATACTGTCGTTGTGTCCTTGGGGCAAGACACTTCACCCACCTTTGCCTGTGTGTAAATGTAATGTAATTATGTGAAGCACTTTGGGGTCAATGCAAGTTGACTAAAAATGTGCTATATAAATAAGATTATTATTATTATTATTATTATGGAAGGCAAAGTTCTTGTCTCTCCCCTGCATTCCATTTCCCTCCCGAAGTCGAGCTCAAAGCCCTCGGCGGGCGCTAGTCCGCGGCAAATTAAGGCCGCGCCGGGCGTTGTAGGGCCCCCCTCCAGGTCAAGAATTTGTCTATCCCTGACTTGGCCTCCTGGCGATGGGTTCCGCAGATTAACTACCCTATGACTAAAGAGGTTCGTCCTCACCTCCTTTCTAAAAGAGCCCCCTTTAATTCTGGGGCTATGACCTCTGGTCCTAGACTCTCCCACCAGTGGAGACATCCCTTCCACATCCATTCTATGTACGCCTTTCATCAGGGGACACCTCCTCTGGGTCCAGGGGCGTTTACTAGCACATTGATTGCAGACTTTAGTCCAGGAATACCCACACCTTCAGGGAGACTGCGCAAATTCAACGCAGTTAGCACGCGAGATCAGGATGGAACCCGGGTCTTCGACACTGTGAGGCAGTGTGTCTACCAGATTTGCGTAACGGTACTTAATATTTCCGCCACAATTTCTTAAGACATGGATACCCTTTAATAGTATGGTGCACCACAAATTTAAATTTAAATCCGATGCTGGGTTGGTTGAGGCGGGGGGGGGACGAGAGGCAAGGTATTTCTCTTTTGTTTTTCTACAATCTATCTCTTCACTTTCTACTTTTCTTTCTTGTTTTCTCTTTCTTTTCTTTTTTCATAATTTAAAAGGTTAAAATTAAAGCTGTACAATATTTGTATAATTTTAGATGCCGAATGTTTTATCTCTGTGCAATTGCTTCTAATAAAAAAAATATATATATAGAAACACAGACAATAGGTGCAGGAGTAGGCCATTCGACCATTCGAGTCTGCACCGCCATTCAATATGATCATGGCTGATCATCCAACTCAGTATCCCGTACCTGCCTTCTCTCCATACCCCCTGATCCCTTTAGCCACAAGGGCCACATCTAACTCCCTCTTAAATATAGCCAATGAACTGGCCTCAACTACCTCCTGCGGCAGAGAATTCCACAGATTCACCACTCTCTATGTGAAAAATGTTTTCCTCATCTCGGTCCTAAAAGATTTCTCCCTAATCCTTAAACTGTGACCCCTTGTTCTGGACTTCCCCAACATCGGGAACAATCTTCCTGCATCTAGCCTGTTCAACCCCTTAAGAATTTTGCACGTTTCTATAAGATCCCCCCTCAATCTTCTAAATTCTAGCGAGTACAAGCCGAGTCTATCCAGTCTTTCTTCGTATAAAAGTCCTGACATCCCAGGAATCAGTCTGGTGAACCTTCTCTGTACTCCCTCTATGGCAAGAATGTCTTTCCTCAGATTAGGAGACCTAAACTGTACGCAATACTCCAGGTGTGGTCTCACCAAGACCCTGTACAACTGCAGTAGAACCTCCCTGCTCCTATACTCAAATCATTTTGCTATGAATATAGCATATATGGATATATATATTTATTTCCGCCCAATCATGCACTCCTTGGTTTGGAGTTAATTGGCATTGCTGTCAGCAATCAATGTGCTTGGAAACATCTCTGGACCCAGGTGAGGTGTCTGTGTACCGTATGTAGACTAACATAATACCTTAGTCAAACAAGGCACTGAAATAGGAACAGGCAACATTAATCTTGTTAGCCTGTGAAGCTATTCATTATGAGGGACAAATTTCTTAATTATCAGTGTAGGATCTACATGGTAAATCTGCAAAATAATAAGCATCGATGACAGACACAAAATGCTGGAGTAATGACCCTGTCCCACTTAGGAAACCTGAACGGAAACCTCTGGAGACTTTGCGCCCCACCCAAGGTTTCCGTGCAGTTCCCGGAGGTTTTTGCAGACAGCACCCGTAGTCAGGATCGAACCTGGGACTTTAGCGCTGTAAGGCTGCAACTTTACCGTTTTGCCACCATGCTGCGCTCCCCGGGAAGGGCATGCCTCTTCCAATCACCTGAGGGGGCACAGTGGTGCAGCGGTAGTGTTGCTGCCTTGCAGCGCTTACAGCGCTAGAGACCGCGGGCTCTGTCTGTACTGAGTTTGTACATTCCCCCCGTGACCTGCATGATCAGTTTCCTCCCACACTCCAAAGACGTACAGGTTTGTAGGTAATTGGCTTGGTGTACAAATGTAAAATTGGCCCTAGTATGTGTAGGATAGTGTTATTGTGCGGGGATCGCTGGTCGGTGTGGACTCAGCGGGCCGAAGGGCCTGTTTCCCTGCTGTATCGCTAAACTAAGGCAAACTAAACGAAATTATTTGTTTGTAAACTCCATTTGGTTCTGCCATAGAGTAGAACCATTTTTCATTCTCCCTGTCAATTGCACTCCGCTACATTTGGGGCCAGTGCAATGTCAACAGTGTAAATCGACACTCGGCATTTGGGTTGTGGAGAGCACATACAAGTTCTACTTTTCCCTCATTACTCCTCTCAAATCCAAACCCAGTTCAAAAGGTCCTATAAATACTATCACGTATAAAGCCCAATAAATCCTTTCATGTCTCCAGTGCAGCTCGTTACTAAAAGGCTTTTAGTTGCCATTATGTTCCATTACCTGGGTGCTTGGCCATTCCGATTCAGTGCCAGCTTAACTCATCTTTAGTATTGTGCTAAGCTGTTTTATCACAGACAAAACCTTTTTCCCAATAAACATATGTTTCCACATTCCACATTTTAACAGCTTCTTGCCTGTGATGTATTTTGGCCAAAGCAGAACATCCAGCCTATAGCCCCTGATACGACAAATTCTAGTGCTAATGTGATCTGAAGATTGGGAGTTAGGTAACATCAGCGACACTTCCTTATAAGGTCGTAAGTGATAGGATTGGAATTAGGCCATTCGGCCCATCGCCTACTCCGCCATTCAATCATGGCAGATCTATCTCTCCCTCTTAACCCCCACCCCCCTGCATTCTCCCCATAACCCCTGACACCCCAGCTATTTACAATATATATTAATGATCTGGATGAGGGAATTGAATGCAACATCTCCAAGTTTGCGGATGACACGAAGCTGGGGGGGGGGGCGCAGTGTTTTTAGTTTTTGTTTTTTTTTTCACTTTAATTTTTATTGATTTTTAAGAGATATTTTCAAAACAGTGCAACACCATCACCATGAATAAAACAAAGTAAGAAAAACAAAATAAATAGATGGGGGAAAAAGAAAAAATAAGTAAATAAATTAAAAAAATTGGAATAAGACCGTGTGGTTAACTTACCAAATTAAAAAAAGAAAAAACATTACATTGATTAGTTATCTGGAGATAATTCAACATTCATACAAACATACCATCTAGTTCTATATAACGCAATCTTCCCATATCTAGCTCGGCATTTATCTAATTGGTGTCATGGCTGAAATAAACAGTCCATTTTTCCCAGACCTTCTCAAATGAATTCTCCTTGCCTCTCAAGGAATATGTCAATTTCTCCATATTAAAGATGTCTCGCACAATTTCCAACCACTGTTCCTGTTTTGGACTTTTTTCAATAAGCCACTGCCTGGTAATGGCCTTCTTACTTGCTGCAAGCAAAACTTTAATCAAATATGTATCTTCTATTTTTACACTATCTTTAATACGCCCCAGATACATCACAGGACAGGTATTTGGGATTTTATAACCCAAGATCTTATTTACAGCTGCATTAACATTTTCCCAGTATGGCTTTATCTTTACACAGTTCCAGAAAATATGCGAGTGGTCTGCCTCTGTACTCCCACACAGCCTCCACCAGTGTTGTTGGACAGCAAGTTGTCTGCTTTTTATTTTGGGTGTTATAAAAAAGCGAGATAGATTCTTCCAGCAAAATTCTCTCCATACTAGTGAGCTTGTGGATGAACATTGCGTTTCACACATTTGATACCATTCTTCTTCTGTTATTTGAATCTTTAATTCTGCTTCCCATTTTGTTTTTATGTAGAGCGTTGATTCACCCCCGCTTCCCACCAGAGCTTGGTAGAAAGCAGAGATGACCCGAGACCCCTTCTGTTTGTATGCATCCACAATCACCTTGATCACTTTATTTGAAGTTTCATCTAGTTCTGGCCTTATCTCTTTTATAAAGTAGTCTCTTAATTGCAAGTATCTAAAAAAATCTTTGTTTTTGAGACCATACTTTGACTATAAATCTTGGAAGCTAATAAACTCACCATTTTCTGAAACTGTATACATTGCAGTTATGCCTTTTTGTGCCCATTCTTTGAATTTTGAATCATACACCCCTGGCATAAACTTTGAGTCATATGCGAACCACTTCAATGCGTGAACCCCTCTTTTTAATTTGTATTTTTCCACTATAACATTCCATATTTCTAATGTAAATGCTACTATTGGATCCATAGCATGTCTCAAAGCCCCTCTCAGATATTTGTCTCCCACTAAAATCTGGGTTTGGTAACCCTGTATCTCCCTTTCCATTTCTTTCCATCGAGATTCATAATCGGGTCTACACCAACAAGCCAGAGGTCTGAGTTGAGCTGCATAAAAGTATTTCCTCAGATTTGGTAAAGCCGTTCCACCCTTGCTTTTCGGCAGTTGAAGTGTTGTTAGTTTTATTCTTGGTTTTTTGCTATTCCAAATGAATCTAGAGATCATTTTATCCCAGGCTATGAATTTATCTCGGGGAACATTAATTGGGAGAGATTGGAATAAATATAGCAGTTTAGGTAGGATATTCATTTTTACCGTTTGTATTCTGGCACTGAAGTGTAGAGGAAGGGTCGACCACCTCTCAACATCCTTTTTGATGTTTTCTTCAAATTTTGTTATAATTAGTTTCAAACAAGTCGGAAAGTGTTTTGGTTATAGTTACACCAAGATACTGCATCGTTTTAGAGTTCCATTTCAGATTGTATGCATCTCTGATTTGTTGGGATGGAGAATAATTGAATGAAATAATTTGTGTTTTTGTTATATTCAATTTATACCCTGAGTAGTATCCATATGTTTCAAATAGGTTCATTAGATTTGGGAGACATATATCTGGTCGTTCAAGAAAAATAACGATATCATCAGCGCAAAGACCAATAATATGTTCTTCCCCCCTATTTGGACCCCCTGCAGGTCTTCTCTCTGCCTTATTGCTTGTGCTAAGGGTTCGATATACAAAACGAAGAGAGTAGGAGAAAGACAGCATTCTTGCCTTGTGCCCCTCTCTAACTGGATCCTTTTAGATATGTTTCCATTTACCTTAATCCTAGCTGTAGGCTCCTGATATATTGTTTTAATCCACCGAATTGCATCTTCATTGAAACCTAATCTCCTCAGTGCTTCATATAAGAATACCCAAATAACACTATCAAAGGCTTTTTCTGCATCTAAACTGACCAGGACCATATTTATATCCTTTTTTTGAGCATTATCCACAATGTGGAGGATTCTTCTAATATTATCCTGTGTTTGACGCCCCCGAATAAATCCAGTTTGGTCTTCATTAATCAGATCTGGTACAAAAGTCTTGGGTCTTTTGCAAATGATTGAGGTAAATAGTTTGTAGTCTACATTTAAAATTGAGATTGGCCTGAAGTGTTTACATTGCTCGTTGTCTTTGCCTTCCTTGGGTAAAACGGTAATAATTGCTTCCTTCCATGATGGGGGAGCCCTGCCCTCTTTAAGGGTCCAGTTAAAGCAAGACAGGAGCAGAGGTGTTAGCTCTTTCTTAAAGGCCTTGTACCATTCTGGTGGAAACCCATCGCTGCCTGGTGATTTACTAGCCTTGAGTCTACTGATTACAGCTTCCAGCTCATCAACCGTAAATTGTGACGTAATGGTATTATTTTGTATCTCACCAATTGATGGCAGGTCAAATGAGTTAAGAAAACTTCTCATTGTCCTTTCGTCAGCTGATGGTGGTTTAGAATAGAGTTTCTTATAGTATTCTTCAAATATTCTTTCTATCTCATCTGGCTCATGTGATAATTAGGATCTTAGGATCTCTTATATTATGAATTGTATTAGAGGCCTGCTGTTTACGCAGGCGTCTGGCCAGGAGTCTAGTTGCTTTTGGACCTGCTTTATAATAGGTCTACTTTACGAATCTTGCCATTTTTTCCATATCTCCCCTTGAGGATCTCACCTATCTCCCCCCCCTTTTTTCCTTAATCTGTTTTAGTACCAACTGATCCTGTATGTTTTTATGTTTTTTCTCCAATTCTTTCAGTTTTTCTACTTTATGTTCATACGTAGCTAGCCGGGCCTTGTTTTGTGATGTTGTCCGGGCGATCAGCTTTCCACGTATAACTGCCTTCATAGCATCCCACAGTATTACAGGATCCACATCCCCATTATCATTCGCTTCTATGTACCTTTTTATCTCTTCCCTTATTTGTCCCACATTTGCCTTATTATTCAAAATACCCACATTGAGCCTCCAAACAGTATTTCTTTTTCTACTATTCAGGTGTACTGTCAGGCTGATCGCACTGTGATCAGATACATCTGTCACCCCGATTTTACACTCTGTGATCCTGTGACTTTCACCCGTATTCATTAAAAAGTAGTCAATAATAATAATATAATAATAACTTTATTTATAAAGCGCTTTTAGACAACATCAGTTACCACAAAGTGCTGTACATGGGAAGTCAACAAAAAGTTATTACGAACAACTAAAACCATTAAGACGACAGGACTATAAAAACAGTAAAAATTAAAAGACATTAAAAGCACTAAAACAGGAACAAAGTCTCAGCCAGTGTCGAAAGCCAGTGAATAAAAGTGAGTTTTTAGGGAGGATTTAAAGATGGACAGTGAAGGGGCCTGTCTGATCTGCAGCGGCAAGGTGTTCCAGAGTGCCGGGGCAGCAACAGAAAAGGCTCTATCCCCTCTGAGCTTCCGCTTAGACCTTGGTACCTCAAGGAGCAGCTGATCCGCTGACCTGAGGCACCGGGCAGGAGCATATAGGTAGACTGGAGTAGACTGAGTGGGGTACTGAATAGTGTGTGTAGTCCCTTTCTAAAGGGTGAAGTTCTCTCCGAACATCAATTAGGCCCATTTCCTGTACTAATGTGTTAATAAACCTGGTCAGATGCATCTTGGTTTTTTTTAGACTTGTTGTATCCAAATTATGATTCATGGCCACATTGAAGTCCCCTCCACATATCAAAATACATTCAGTCTCTAAAGCAATAATGTCAAACAGAGTTTTGAAAAAACATTTGGTACTCTGGTACTCTCTGGGGGGGGGGGGGGGGGGGGGGGGCATATACATTGATCAGTGTCACAACTTTGTTTTCCAGCTTTCCTTTAACTAATACATACCTTCCCATTTTGTCCCTGACTTCTTTATGGCATTCACATTGGACTGCATTTGTAATAAGGATAGCCACTCCCCTCTTTTGGCTAGTTTTATAAGAACTATAAAATGCATTTCTAAAACCAAAGCGTTTTAGTTTCTCATGTTCTTGTTGAGGCAGGTGGGTTTCTTGTAAAAATAGTACCTGGGCCTTTTCTTTTTTCAGTTTAGCCAGGACCTTGCTCCTGTTAACTGGATTATTCATCCCATTTACATTGAGTGACACCAATTTGATAGTATTACAATACAATTTATTTGTCATTTGAACTCCCTTGAGGTTCAAACGAAATGTTGTTTCTGCACTCATACACACAAGAAAGACCCAAGACACAACACAATTTACACAAACATCCATCACAGCGCATCTCCTCCTCGCTGTGATGGAAGGCAAAGACTTATCTCTCCCCTGCACTTCCCATTCCCCTCCCGATGCCAGAGTCAAAGCCCCTGGCGGGCGATGGTAATTGTCCCGCGGCCATTTACGCCGCGCCGTGTGGTGCAAGGCCACGCTCCGGGTCTTGGTGTTGGAGCCCCCGGCGGGCGCTAGCAAAGTCCCGCAGCCATTCCAAGCCGCGCGGGGCGGTGATGTTAGGCCCCGCTCCACGTACTCTTCAACCCCACAACTCGGGCGGGCGAAGTCGCCGTTGCAGAAGCCCCGAAAAGCGGTCTCCCAGCAGGGACCCGCGGGCTCCCGGTGTTCCTGGTCTGCCAGACCTGCGGTTGGAGCCTCCGAATCCCCGGGGTCGGTTCACAGCAGCGCGCCACCACCGCTCCTCCCGCTCCGAACTCAGCCAGCTCTGCGATGGTGAGCAGGTCCGCAGGCTCCGTGACTGGAGCCCCAGGTCGTACCTGCTGGAGGCCGCTCCACGGTGCTAGGCCCCAACGACAACGGAGACCCGACAGAGAAAAGGTTGGGTTCCCCGTGCAGGGGATAGATTTTTTAAAGTTTCCCCCCCGCCCCCCCACCCCCCCCCACACACATACTCACACATATACACACACACATACTCACACACATACACGAAAAAAAAAAAAAAAAAACTACATTCAAACGAGACCAAAAATAATTAAAAGACAGACGGACTGCAGAGGCCGCTGCGACGTGAGTCGCACCGAGTATTACGTGACATTTAATTTACCTACTCCTGTCTTGCATTCATAAATCTCCAGATAACTTGAAACTGTGCAGGTCTGAACATCTGGACAACATGTGCCAAATAAAAAAAAGAAAAGAAAAGAAAAAACAGTTGACTTCCAAGTGAGGGTGATTCCTTTCCACCCTGAGTCCCCGTTGGCAGGTATAGGGGAAAGCCTCCTCCCAGAGGGCCCCTCACTAGAGGTGAAACACTACATTCCACGCATCCTAGTATCGTCCAACGTCATCCGATAGCACTAATTTTTTAGTCCAAAAGAATTTGTGACACAATAAAAGCCAGTTGGATGGGGTCTGCCCAGACTCCTGTAGCCGCTCTCGTGCTGTCTCACCCTCATCTTTGCTCTTCTTTCCAATTCTCTGCCATGTCAAAGCCTGGAGAAGACGCTCCATGTTGTACAGGGTCTTGGCGAGACCACACCTGGAGTATTGCGTACAGTTTTGGTCTCCAAATCTGAGGAAGGACATTATTGCCATAGAGGGAGTGCAGAGAAGGTTCACCAGACTGATTCCTGGGATGTCAGGACTATCTTATGAAGAAAGACTGGATAGACTTGGTTTATACTCTCTAGAATTTAGGAGATTGAGAGGGGATCTTATAGAAACTTACAAAATTCTTAAGGGGTTGGACAGGCTAGACGCAGGAAGATTGCTCCCGATGTTGGGGAAGTCCAGGACAAGGGGTCACAGCTTAATGATAAGGGGGAAATCCTTTAAAACCGAGATGAGAAGAACTTTTTTCACACAGAGAGTGGTGAATCTCTGGAACTCTCTGCCACAGAAGGTAGTCGAGGCCAGTTCATTGGCTATATTTAACAGGGAGTTAGATGTGGCCCTTGTAGCTAAGGGGATCAGAGGGTATGGAGGGAAGGCAGGTACGGGATGCTGAGTTGGATGATCAGCCATGATCATATTGAATGGCGGTGCAGGCTCGAAGGGCCGAATGGCCTACTCCTGCACCTAATTTCTATGTTTCTATGTAATTGACTATGAGGGACAAATTCCTTAATTATCTGTGTGGGAAAAATCACATCTACACAGATACAACAATCTATGAGAGTTATGTCGCTGTGGCCAGCTGACCCACGCCTATTTGGGATCTGGGAGAACGCCATCCAGTCATATTGAATGGCGGTGCAGGTTCGAAAGGCCGAATGGCCTACTCCTGCACCTAATTTCTATGTTTCTATCTCTGGGTCCGCCGGCTCCTCAGCGTTGTAATCAGGTGTCTCCACGGAGTAGCCTCTCCTCCTCAGCTCCTGCACTGCGTCTTGTGCACTATGATATGTGCATGTTCCTGAGTCCCCAGTGAATACGCATCTTGTCCAGCGGGGTCTGGAAGCGGACACCTCTCTCCTTTAGGACCCACTTTATTCCCTTATATGCCTTGCGCTTCTGGACAGCCTCCGTTGCATAGTCGTGGTCAAATGATAGACGTCGCCCGTCAATCATCATCTTCTCTCCCCAGGCCTTTTCCAATACCATTTCTTTGGTATTAAACTCCAGGAAATTTACCACTATAGACCTAGGTGGTGAATTACCTTCCGGTTTGCGAGCCAAAGCTCTGTGCGGGCGCTGGATCCGTACGTTGGTGTCCGTTGTTATTACGAGTTCAGTTTTTAAACGTTGCTCCACAAATTCAGACGTGGATTTGCCATCTTTCTCTTCAGGTACGAATGTTATTTCGTCCAGACCGTCCTTCCAAATCAGTCCGTTTTTCTTGCATGGCTTTCTGTTTTTTCATAGATTTAAACAGCACATTTTTCACAGCCATGTTAATTGTCTCAGCCACTTCCATTCGTGCCTTCAGCTTTGTTTAGTCTAGTTTCATGGGCGTGGATTTGTTTGGAGTTTGCAGAAAGTTTCTGATAAACTTCTTGCTTCAGTACTCTGAGTTGGGTTTTCATGTCTTCTTTGATTTCTTCTTTAAATTTATGTAAGTCCACTTTATATTTTGTCCTGAAGTCATGTATTTCCTTACTGATATTGTTTAGCATTGAGCGCATGGTTTCTGCTGAGACATCTTTTGAGCTTTGAGCTTTGCCCATCTCCGGTGAATTCTTTCTTTCTTGTCCATCACGTTTCTTTTGACTTCTAGTAGTCGCCCCCCAACTCATTCCAAAACAGAAAACTGCGAATTATGTAGCAATTAGTGAATTAAGGGAGGCTAGTTTTAAAGTTGTTATTGGGAGCTCGAAATTAAGCAGCCATCTGCTCACGTCGCCACCAAAACTCCACCAGCTGGGGGGCAGTGTTAGCTGTGAGGAGGATATTAGGAGGCTGCAGGGTGACTTGGGTAGGTTGGATGAGTGGGCAAATGCATGGCAGATGCAGTATAATGTGGATAAATGTGAGGCTATCCACTTTGGTGGCAAAAACGGGAAAGTAGACTATTATCTGAATGGTGGCCGATTAGGAAAAGGTGAAATGCAACGAGACCTGGGAGTCATGGTACACCAGTCATTGAAAGTAGGCATGCAGGTGCAACAGGCAGTGAAGAAAGCGAATGGTATGTTAGCATTCATAGCTAAAGGATTTGAGTATAAGAGCAGGGAGGTTCCACAGCAGTTGTACAGGGTCTTGGTGAGACCACACCTGGAGTATTGCGTACAGATTTAGTCTCCAAATCTGAGGAAAGACATTCTTGCCATAGAGGGAGTACAGAGAAGGTTCACCAGACTGATTCCTGGGATGGCAGGACTTTCATATGAAGAAAGACTGGATAGACTCGGCTTGTACTCGCTAGAATTTAGAAGATTGAGGGGAGATCTTATAGAAACTTACAAAATTCTTAAGGGGTTGGACAGGCTAGATGCAGAAAGATTATTCCTGATGTTGGGGAAGTCCGGAACAAGGGGTCACAGTTTAAGGATAAGGGGGAAGTCTTTTAGGATCGAGATGAGAAAAACATTTTTTACACAGAGAGTGGTGAATCTGTGGAAATCTCTGCCACAGAAGGTAGTTGAGGCCAGTTCATTGGCTATATTTAAGAGGGAGTTAGATGTGGTCCTTGTGGCTAAAGGGACCAGGGGGTATGGAGAGAAGGCAGGTACGGGATACTGAGTTGGACGATCAGCCATGATCATATTGAATGGCGGTGCATGCTCGAAGGGCCGAATGGCCTACTCCTGCACCTATTGTCTATGTAACCATCAAACCATTGTCTATGTTTCTATGTTTCTATGACCTCCACAGCCTTCTATGGCAATGACTTCGTCCCAACCCCGTTCTCCTGCCTTCTCCCAATAACCCCTGATAATTGATGGTGATGCACTTTTGGCCCACAGTAATGGCAGAGACTATTTAAATGTTGCTTAAGCTTCTTGAAGATAGTGAACTACATTGTTAATAGTGAACCAGGTCAAGATAAACCAGAATATATATATATATATATATATATATATATATATATATATTAGCAGTACAGTAAATCACATTAATACATTGCATATATCTTATTACATTATGTTGTACCACTTCATTTTTTGAGCTTTAAAAAAGATAGAAATAAAAGAAGTAAGGAAAGTAAGCAAGAATCGTGAAGGTGCAGGAAAGTGTTGGGAGAAGAGAACCCCTTAGGGAAGGAATTAGAGAAGGAAGCAAAGAAAAGAAATAAGACCCTAGAAAGAAAAGAAAAAAAAGAAGAAAGGAAAATCAATCGCTCTATTGTAACACAAAACTCCGCAAAAAAGGATATACCAACCGTGTTTTTATTAAAAATTTATTTTATACCCCCCATTACCAGGTCCTGGTAGCCTTTATGTTTTAACTTATTATTGCACCTTATGCTTGTAATAGTTCCATAAATGCAGACCACGTCTTTTGGAAGTGATCTGCTTTGCCTGCTAGGAGGAGTCTGATCTCTTCCAAGTGTAGTGTTTCGAACATGTTTGAAATCCACATTTTTGTTGTTGGTATTGGAGCATTTTTCCAAAATTTAAGTATAAGCTTTTTTCCGATTATTAGCCAGTTTAAACCACTGATAAACCAGAATATAGTGATCCATATAAACCAAGCGGTCACCTGGTGTATTTCCTCGTTTGATGCCTGGTCTGTGGTTAATTAGCTGATGTTTATTAGTCCTGCAGCTGACATTCAAAAGGGCGATAAATCACATTCTGACTTCTGATTAGTATCACTTCTGATTAGTATCACTTCTGATTAGTATCCATTTTGATTAGTATCAGCAAGACAAAGGAGATAGTGATGGGCTTCAGGAAGCAAAGGGGTTCACATACCCCAGTTTGCCATGATGGCGTGGATGTAGTGATGGTTGAAAACTTCAGATTCCTAGGAGTCAACATCACCAACAACTTGTTCTGGACCACCCATATTGAAGCAACGACCAAGAAAGCACACCCACGCCTCTACTTCCTGAGAAGGCTTAGGAAGTTTGGCAAGTCCCCTACAACTCTCACCAACTTCTACATACAGTATGCGCCATAGAGAGCATTTTATCGGGATGCATCACAGCTTGGTTTGGGAACAGCTCCATCCAAGACCACAGCGAATTGTGGACGCAGCCCGGACCATCACACAAACCAACCCCCCTTCCATTGACTCCATGTGTACATCACAGCCAGCAGCATAATCGAGGATGAGTCGCACCCTGGCCACTCCCTCTTCCCCCCTCGCCCATCAGGCAAAAGGTATAGAAGTGTGAAAACGCACACCTCCAGATACAGAGACAGTTTCTTCCCAGCTGCAATCAGGCAACTGAATCATCCTTCCACAACTAGAGAGCAATCCTGAACTACTATCTACCTCATTGGTGACCCTCGGACTATCTTTGATCGGATTTTACTGGCTTTACCTTGCACTAAAAGTTATTCCCTTAATCATGTATCTGTATCACTTTAGACTTTTAATGTCTCACTGTCCCACTTAGGAAACCTGAACGGAAACCTCTGGAGACTTTGCGCCCCACCCAAGGTTTCCCGTGAGGTTCCCGGAGGTTTTTGTCAATCTCCCTACCTGCTTCCACTACCTGCAACCTCCGGCAACCACCTGCAACCTCCGGGAACCGCACGGAAACCTTGGGTGGGGCGCAAAGTCTCCAGAGATTTCCGTTCAGGTTTCCTAAGTGGGACAGGGGCAATAGGATACAATGCAGAAACAAGCCCTTCAGCCCACTGAACCTGCACTGAGCAGCAATCACACCGTACTCTATCCTACACATACTAAGGAGAATTTACAATTTTACCGAAGCCAGATAATTAGAAACCTGGACGTCTTTGGAGTGTTGGAGGAAACAGAGAAAATACTCCGTGCCGACAACACCTGTAGTCAGGATTGAACCCAGGTCTCTGGCGCTGTCAGACAGCAGCTCTACCACTGAACCCCTCTTCCTGACACTGGGGACAATTTACAGAAGTCAATGAAGCTACAAACCTGCACGTTTCTTATGAGTGTGGGAGGAACCCGGACAACCCAGGCGGTCTCGGGGAGAATGTGCAAATCGTACATGCATCTGCAGTTCGTTATTTTTACAAATGAACTTACATTTCATTTTACTTGAGAACGATGTAGATAGATGGACACAAATTGCTGGAGTGACTCAGCGGGCCAGGCAGCCTCTCTGGAGAGAAGGAATGGGTGATGTTTCGGGTCGAGACCCTTCTTCAGACAGAAATAGCCAGAGCAGCAATTCTACCGCTGTGCCACTGAGTCACAGAGAAGAATTCATGACTAAACACACGGTTCAACTCCAGCCTCGAACTTCTGTTTTATCTCTCTCTCCCGACCGTATAGTAATCCACTGCTGAAAAAAAATAGGCACCTGCACCAAGTGTAATTACTGTAATAATCTGGTTATCTCAAGAATAGTAACAAATTAGGAAGTAATTCAATCCCAGGTTTAGTTGCTGCCTGATATACCATACGCAAACTCACAAGTGCAAACAAGGTATAGCAACTTGATTAGGTTACATTTTGAAGAACTCTCTCCATTAACGGGTGGCACTAGCAGAAGAAAGTTAAGAGAAAAAGCTCGGTGGCTGCGGGAAGGTGAGATTTGTGTGTGGAACAAGGGAAGGCAAGCAGCTGGTGAACCAGTGTGTGCCCCCACCCCCTCAACGTGCGCACATCAGCGTTTTCTGATCTTTTTAAATTCCAAAATGTACTTTATTCGAGAGATAAATATGTACAATACATGATCCTTACATGACTCCATCCAACATTCTCAGAGGGTATACACACAGTCAATACTGTTTACCATATAACCATATAACAATTACAGCACGGAAACAGGCCATCTCGACCCTTCTAGTCCGTGCCGAACACATAATCTCCCCTAGTCCCATATACCTGCGCTCAGACCATAACCCTCCATTCCCTTCCCATCCATATAACTATCCAATTTATTTTTAATGATACCAATGAACCTGCCTCCACCACTTCCACTGGAAGCTCATTCCACACCGCTACCACTCTCTGAGTAAAGAAGTTCCCCCTCATATTACCCCTAAACTTCTGTCCCTTAATCCTGAAGTTATGTCCTCTTGTTTGAATCTTCCCTACTCTCAGTGGGAAAAGCTTGTCCACATCAACTCTGTCTATCCCTCTCATCATTTTAAAGACCTCTATCAAGTCCCCCCTTAACCTTCTGCGCTCCAAAGAATAAAGCCCTAACTTGTTCAACCTTTCTCTGTAACTTAGTTGCTGAAACCCAGGCAACATTCTAGTAAATCACCTCTGTACTCTCTATTTTGTTGACATCCTTCCTATAATTACACAAATTTACCCCCCCACCCTTGCCACTTATGTGGCCCACTAGCGTGGGTTCCCTTCCCTTATTTTGAGGGACATCTCCAACCCACCCTGTCCCCCATGTCCAGCAGCAGAAGGACCCTAGACTGTGGTTCACCCCCACCAAACCTTGACGTTGGCTGTACCAAGCTTCAGTGCATCCCTCAGCACGTACTCCCACAGTCTGCAGCGGGCCAGTCGGCAACATTCCCCGACGGACATCTCGCTCTGCTGGGTGGTGAACAACGCTCGGGCAGACCAAAGAGCGTCTTTCACCGAGTTGATGACCTTCCAGCAGCACTCGATGTCAGTCTCTGAACGCGTCCCTGGGAACAGTCCGTAAATCACAGAGTCCTCTGTGACGGAGCTGTTCGGGATAAATCGTTCCAGGGACCCTTGCATACCTCTCCAGACTCTCTTTGCGAATCCACACTCTGCAAAGAGGTGGGCAACCGTCTCCTCTCCATAGCAGCCATCCCGAGGGCAGCGTGTGCTGGTAGTGAGGTTCCGACGGTGCAGGAAGGATCTAACTGGGAGGGCTCCCCTCACCGCCAGCCAAACCAGGTCCTGGTGCTTGTTGGTGAGTTCTGGTGATGAGGCATTTTGCCAGGCAAGCTGGGCAGGCTGCTCTGGGAACCACGCCACCGGATCCATCGAGTCATTTCCCTGCAGAGCCTGCAGGACGTTCCATGCTGACCACTGCCCGATGGACTTGTTGGTCCGGAAGAACCTTTCCATGAATGACAGATGGGGCAGCAATGTCCAGCTGACTGGCACATTACGTGGCATCTGCGCCAAGCCCATCCTTCGCAAGACATAGTACATTAGAGACATAGTAGGGCTTACACTTTAGACCAAGGCTGCTGCTGTGTTTTATTCTAACACTACAATGTTCGGCCACTCTAACAGGATTACAATGGCCTGTTTCCTTTCTCATCGTTACTTTTTTGCATATCTTTCATTCATTTGTTCTATATCTCTCTAAATCACCGTCTATTTCTCTCGTTTCCCTCTCCCCTGACTCTCGGTATGAAGAAGGGTCTCGACCCGAAACGTCACCTATTCCTTCTCTCTGCCTGGCCCGCTGAGTGACGTGTCTATTATAGGATTGACCCAATATTAGCATGTGGCCGTGGCAGGCAAAACCTAGTTCATTCATAAATAAAATATATCCCGATTTCTTATTTGAAAAAAATACATCAGAACAGGTAGCAAAAAGAATATTTCATAACTTGCATGCTCCACAGTGGCGAAGCAATATAGTTGCTGCCTTACAGTGCCAGAGACCCAGGTTTGATCCTGACTACGGGTGCTGTCCGAACAAGGTTTGTACGTTCTCCCCGTGACCTGTGTGTGTTTTCTCCAGGTGCTCCGGTTTCCTCCCACGCTCCAAAGACGTACAGGTTTGCAAGTTAATTGGCTTCCGTAAGAAATTGTAAATTTATCCTAGTGTGTTGGATAGTGTTATGCCCCTGTCCCACTTAGGCAACCTGAACGGAAACCTCTGGAGACTTTGCGCCTCATCCAAGGTTTCCGTGCGGTTCCCGGAGGTTGCAGGTGGTTGCCGGAGGTTGCAGGTAGTGGAAGCAGGTAGGGAGACTGACAAAAACCTCCGGGAACCTCCGGGAGCTGCACGGAAACCTTGGGTGGGGTGCGAAGTCTCCAGAGGTTTCCGTTCTGGTTTCCTAAGTGGGACAGGGGCATTAGTGTACGGGGGGGTTTGCTGGTCCGCAAGGACTCAGTGTGCTTAAGGGCCTCTCTCCACACTATATCTCTAAAGTCCAATACCAAAAAGCTATTATAGATAGAAATAAAAGCTACGATCCATTAGGTTGTCAGTCGATGCTACAGATACAGTTCTACAAAGCAGGAAAATGTACAGACATGTACATGAGGTTGATTGTGTCGTACAGCATGAAAACAGGCCCTTCGGCCCAACTCATCCATGCTGATCTGATGCCCCGTCTAAGCTCCATTGGCCCTTGTTTGGCCCAGATCCCTCTAAACCTTTCCTATCCATTTACCTGTCTTTCAGGTGTTGTATTTATACCTGCCTCAACTACTTTCCACCCATCAAGTCTACTCCGCCATTCAATCGTGGCTGATCTATCTTTCCCTCTCAACCCCATTCTCCTGCCTTCTCCCCATAACCCCTGACACCTGTACTAATCAAGAATCTATCTATCCCTGCCTTAAAAAAATATCCATTGACTTGACCTCCACAGCCTTCAATGTCAATGACTTCGCCCCAACCCCATTCCCCTGCCCTTCTCCCAATAACCCCTGATAACCTCTGATAATTGATGGTGACGCACTTTTGGCCCAAATTGCCTCACAAGGTCATAAGGTCATAAGGAGTAGGAGTAGAATTAGGCCACCAAGTCCACTCCTCCATTCAATCATGGCTGATCTATCTCTCCCTCCTAACCCCATTGTCCTGCCTTCTCCCCAGAAACCAAAGCACCCATACTAATCAAGAATCTGTCAATCTCCGCCTTAAAAATACCCAAAGACTTGGCCTTCATGGGCGTCTGTGGCAAAGAATTTCACAGATTCCCCACCCTCTGACTAAAAAAATTCCTCCTCATCTCATTCCTAAAGGTACGCCCTTTAATTCTGAGGCTGTGCCCTCTGGTCCTAGACTCTCCCACGAGTGGAAACATCGTCTCCACATCCACTCTATCCCTCTCAACCCCATTGTCCTGCCTTCTACTTGTAAGCTTTGATGCCCTTACGAATCACAAACCCTAAGGGGCAACTTTTTCACGCAAGATGATGCCGAGAATCCTTGGTCAGAAATACCATTGGAACTCCTGCCACTTGACTATAGCTTTCAATAGAACCTCGTGATAGGTTTTATGAGACATTGCTCAACATGTGATTAATGAGGGTTAATATTTATCTAACTAACCATAACGCAGGTCAAGGAAGATCTAAACAAGAAGCATACTTTTGAGTACACTTGGGACTTGGGTTACATCCGCGCTTCCCCGCAAGTTAACTTAACCTGTTTCCTGACGTGTCTTTTTGATCCCTTCAATGGATTTATTGGATGTCCATGCGGTTATGTTTTTCATCTTGAATACGTGAGACCGACAATTTAACCTTGCGAGTTAGCGAAGGCTGTATTTATTTAAGTACTTGCATTTGGAAACATTCATTCATACCCCTGCCCTTACCATGTGACCCACTGTGTGTTATTTTCAAATGCATCTCATTGTGATAAAGTCGTGAAAATTAATCAAATGCAGTTAGAGATTCATTTTCATTTTAAAGATACAGAGCAGGAGCAGGCCTTTGGGCCCACCGAGTCCGCACCGTACAGCGATCCACACACATCACAACCATCCTACACAGGCTAGGGACAATGTTTACACTTATACCAAGCCAGTTAACCTACAAGACTGTACGTCTGAGCGTGGGAGGAAACCAAAGTTCTCGGAGAAAACCCACACTGGTCACGGGGAGATTGTACAAACTCCGTCCGTACAGACAGCAGCTGTAGTCAGGATCGAACCCGGGTCTCTGCTGCTGTAATGGCTGTAAGGCAGCAACTACAAGATACAAGATACAAGATACAAGATACAATTTATTTGTCATTTTGACCCCTTGAGGTCCAAACGAAATGCCGTTTCTGCAGCCATACATTACAAACAAATAGACCCAAGCCACAACATAATTTACATAAACATCCATCACATCGCTGTGATGGAAGGCCAAAAAAACGTATCTCTCCACTGCACTCCCCCCCCCCCCCCCCCCCGATGTCAGAGTCAAAGTCAAAGCCCCCGGCTGGCGATGGCGATTGTCCCGCGGCCATTTAAGCCACGCCGGGTGATGCAAGGTCGCACACCGGGTTCTTGATGTTAGAGCCCCCGGCGTGCGCTCGCAGAGTCCCGCGGCCATTCCAAGCCGCGCGGGGCGGTGATGTCAGGCCCCGCTCCAGGAGCTCTTCAACCCCGCAACTCGGGCGGGAGAAGTCGCCGTTGCGGGAGCCCTGAAAAGCGGTCTCCCTCCAGAGACCCACGGGCTCCCAGGTGCCGCCGTCCATCAGACCCGCAGTTGCAGCCTCCGAACCTCCGGAGGTCGGGCCGCAGCAGCGCTCCACCACCGCTCCACCCGCTCTGGACTCGGCCAGCTCCGCGACAGTGAGGTGAGTAGTCGGCACCAGAGCCCCCGGTCTTCCTGTTGGAGGCCGCTCCTCATTGCAGCCCCAACGACAACGGAGACCCGACAAAGAAAAGGTCGGGTCTCCCGTGCAGGGAGAGATTTAAAAGTTACCCCCTCCCTCCCACCCCCCCCCACACACACACACACACCCCAACATAAAATAACAAAAACTACATAAAAACATAGACAAAAAATAATAAAAACGCAGAAAAATAAAAGGCTGACTAAAAACTGCGCCAACCTACACATTTATTCCTAATAAACCAAAAAATACATAAAAAACACAGACGGGCTGCAGAGGCTGCTGCTGACGAGAGTCGCGCCGCCTACGTTTTGGGTCAGGACCCTGCAACTCTATCGCAGAGCCACCGTGCCGCCCAATAAATGCGTGATCATTAATCGAATAAATTGCATTACAATTGGAAAAATTGCAGAAACCAATTTCTGACCTTAAAGGGCGTGTCCCACTTACTCGACCTTGGCTCGCAAATTACGCGACCTCGTGTCGCTTGAGGCGTTAGGGCACCCTGTGGCCACGTGGGGCCGGTCCCACTTAGAAGCGCAGAGGGGTACGGAATTGTGCGGGGCTGGTCCCGACAGCGCGTGGGGCTTGGAAATTCCTGCAATGACCAAAATCTTCGCGCGCCAACGGCCTGTCGACCCGCGTACGCACGCAGGCGCATTGCGGTCGTACGCAGCGTCTTGACGGCGTACGCTTCGTCTTAACGGCGTATGCCTAGCGTGTGGCGTTGCGTGATGACGTCACAGCGTGGTGTTGCGTGATGATGTCACCGCGTGGTGTTGCGTGATCACGTCACCGCCCGACGCCTTTGCGACGCCCAAATTCAGTTGGCCCGCCTCCTGCCCAGCTGATTTGTAAGCATGAGGGCTGCTGCTAACAGAAGTCTCTGGTGCTGTTGCAGCAATGCAGTCTGCATCTTTTCCATGATGATCATGGAATAGCAGCCAGCACCCGCCCTTTTTATGCGTAAATGACGTCACGCGCGAACATAGCGCGAACTTCGCGCCACCTCCGCTAACACACGCAATCGCATGCAAGTGGGACAGGCCCTTTACAGATTTCCTAATCATGGAAAATGTAACATTTCAATTTGAACGGAGCTACATATAAACTAAGGTGTAAAAATAAGAAGCTGTGGATGCTGGTTTATAAAAGAAGACCCAGAGTGCTGAAGTTACTCAGGGGGTCAGGAAACATCTGGAAAGCTTCTTGAGCTGTACAAAAGAGATCGGGTGGATGCACAAATTATCTTGCCCAGAGAATCAGAGGACATAGGTTTAAGGTGACGGGGGGGGGGGGGGGGGAAGGAGATTTAATATGAACGAGGGGTAACTTTTTTTCACACAAAAGGGTGTTGCGGGTATGGAACAAGCTGTCGGTGGAGGTAGTTGCGACAGATCGTATCACAACGTTTAAGAAACGTTAGACAGGTACATGGATAGGACAGGTTTACCCTACGGAGAGGAGAGGGCAGTCATACTCGTTTCGAGTGACCGTCGATAATAAGAGGGATGTGGGCCAAACGCAGGCAGGTGGGATGAATGTACAGTAGATGGGACATGTTGGTCAGTGGGGCGGTTCGGGCGGAAAGGCCTGTTTCCACGTATGGCTATGAGAACATGGATAGATGAAATTTTTTGATCGAGATCTGTCTTAAGAGAGAGGGGGTGGGGGGGTGGATGCTGCTCTGGTGGAGTGAGATGTGTAAATATCGGTATCCACTCCAGCAGCTCCCAATACCTGTTTAAGCCATCTAGAGATGGTTTGACTCGGTACCCTGACCCAGTGGCTTTTTGTGGCTGACTCCTTTTGTCTCCCTTGGGAATTTTTTGTTCTGTTGATATATTGTAGACCGGTCGGGTACTACCAAAATCCGAAGCAAATTCATCTGTATTTTGCGTAGTACCTGACTGATGAGGTAGAAAAGGGGAAGAAACATAGAGATTAGATCCCCCCTCCCCCCCCAGTTCAGCGAGAATGTATCCATCGCTGCTGCCTCAAGGTCTGGTTCCCATGCGACATATATCGGTACGTGGTGATTCAATCGGAATACAAAGAAATCGATATCTGGTGTTCCATATTGCTTTGTAATTTTAGCAAATACTTTGGTTTAACATGTCTGCCACAGTATTTACCTCACCTGGTAGGTAAGTTACTGATAGCCAAATATGTTTGACGACATACCATTACCAAATTGTGTTAATCAAATTGTCACATGATATCGATTTTATTCTGTCCATGTGGTTTAGCATAGGCCACCACTGTGATATTGTCATTTAATAAACGAACATGCAAAATGGTGCACTATTGAACAATATGCTTTTAACCCATAGAACGCACCCAACATTTCCAACTAGGTTTTATGTCCAGTGTCTGTAGTGGTGATGACTCTAGAATAGTCCATTTACCACCTGTTCTGGATATGTGTTATTTTGTTTAAACACTAGCACCTTAGCTCTAATGGAAAGGTCCAAGTTAATTAGCTGGTAATGCTGCTACTAATTTCCCAATTACTCTTGCCACTTTATTGAATGGTTGGTTAATTGTTAACGATTAATTTGTTACAGGTTTGTGCCAATTATGCTGACTATCTTTGGCAACGTATAGACATGTGGATAGAGTTAATTGAATACCAGATAGTCCATAGTTGTGGATGGTGTCAACGTAGATTTACCTGGATTGTATGACAGAGCCCCGGCTAAATAAGTTTTTAGCAGCTAATGCTGCTGATTTAGCTAATTCCATGGTTTTGTCTGTTGTTAAATATCATCGAGATATGCCATGACAATATGTTTCCTTAATAGTGTCAGGGCTAGTTTAGATATCTTGAAAACAGTTTTGGCTCATGTTTAGTCCATTAGTCAATAATTTGTACTGCCATAGTTACCCCATCCAGGTAAATGAGGTATCTCCGATGATCTTTATAAATGGGTACTGAATAGTATGCATCTTTTAAGTCAATGCCTACCATAAGGGATCCTTAGGAAATCCATGTTTGGCAGTTACAATGTTTTCCTTTAAAGTGTGTATACCTGGTGAAAGTATTGAAAGTGGTTAAGTTAATGATGGTGCGACATTCACCATCTTTTTTGGTAAATTGAATACGGTTCCAAAGGTTCATATTTAGACTTCTTTATGACCCCTTTGTATGTCTTCTCCAGTTCAGCTTGTCCCTCGTGTTTCCTTTTTAGTGAGAGGGTAAAAAACCCCTTTGGGGTGCATGCTGAACTGGTGGCAAATTTTCCTTAAATTCAATTTTTATCCTTGAATACTTTTGGTATATTACCACCAAGTGTGATAGCTCTTCATGCTTCCAAAACCATACTCACCTACCTCCACTGTTGTTTAGTGGTGTGTTCATTTCTTCGGTTTCTGGTCTGTCGGGGTAGTGTTGTTGGGGGGTGGCGTATTTTCCATGGGGCCCGCTGTGGGCCCTGTCCTGAAAGACTTGCGGGGAATGGCATGCGGGGCCTGGGCTTTCACCAGTACCATAAAGTAGACGCCTACTGGTGGATGCATGAAAGTACTGCTGTCTGGTTTTGTGTGGTTTGCTCATTCCAGGTCCTGCCCTCATGAGGCCGAATATCTTGGATACTTCATCCAGTTTTTAGGCTTGATTTGGTAACTTTGCCAGATAGCAGGATCTGTGGTTCTAAGGTCAGCGTTCTCACAGTCCTGTTATTTTTTTTAGTTTGAGGGCAGGTTTTATGACTTCCTTCCAGAGGTTGCGGATCGCATACTGTGTTGAACAGTAGGGTCAGGTGTTTTGCCATACTACCCTGCCCCTCTGGAATGAGCATGCGAAATGATAGCCGACGTCAGGGGTATCAATATTACAAATTAAGATTTTTGGGTTTTTAAACGCCCTGCTCAATATACCCCCAACAATGGTAGGCACTTTGAGCAAATGCAATTTTGGGGAGGTGTGATAAAATCCAACGCCTCATGACTACCTGTCTTGGAGAGGTTTTTATTTATTTATTTATTTTTTAAAACAGCTGGCCGCCAGGTTAGGCTGTAATGGCCATCTCGCTTGTGGTGTAGCCACGTACCGGTATCTCACACCCAGCAGCTCTTCCTGGTCCTGTACCTCAAACAAACTCCCGATGTTGTTCAGCCAGTGACCCCTCTTCTTGAATAGCCCAGCCCTGGTCGCCAACAATCCCTTCTGATGAGGGAGATGCGATGGCCAGTGCTGTTAGTGCACTGGAGCGGGAGTGTTTGTGCTCCCTTGGCGAGCTTGCCCCAGCTCCCGAGGCAGGTCTCGCTGGAGTTTTTTACTCCATGACCTTTCTCTAAGGCTTGGAAACAGACACTTACTCGCTCTCGGGCTGTAGTTTGAAGTGCCGGCTCCATCTTCCGTGTCTGTCTCCAGCCCGAGGTTTGGTCGCCAACTTTGCTCAAGCGGCTGCCTCTGCCGTTCTCGGGCGGCGAGTCTCCTTGTCGGAGTATGCAGGGATTACCGGCCGGTTTTGTATCTCGATTTTCCTCCAGTGCGCTGCTGTTGGGCATCGGCTCGGTACCCGTGACTGTGGACCGCAGTGTGTGCGGTCCAAGTGCCGCCTCTCGTCCCCTCCACTGACGGAATCGCTCCTTCCCTGGATTCGAACGGGGGCCGTTTCCCTGTGCTGCTTTGCTCCAGTTTCCCTTGGTGCACAAAGAGGAGCAAAGTTGTGAATTCGAACCTGTGGGTAAGTACTTACCTAACGGTCCGTTCTTTCAAGCTTGTAGCGGGAGCGCCCGTACTCCCGTTCGTCGCTGTTGCACTGCGTGAACGCTCATGTCTCGCATGCCTGCTGGACGGGTTCTTCACGTAGTCACTCACGTGACTCCGAAGTAATCTTTAATCCTATACTGAAATCCTCTTGTTATGAAGGCCAACATTCCATTAGCTTTCTTCACTGCCTGCTGTACCTGTAAGCCAACTTTCAGTGACCGGTGCACAAGGATGCCCTTGTCTCGCTGCACCTCCCCCTTACCTAACCTAACCCCATTGAGAAATTAATCTACCCCCTTGTTTTTGCCTCACATTTATTTATATTATACTGCATCTGCCACGCATCTGCCCACTCACTTAACCTGTCCACGTCACCCTGCAACCTCCTAACATCCTCTTCATAGTTCACACTGCCACCCAGCTTTGTGTCATCTGCAAACCTGCTGGTGTTGCTCCTAATTCCCTCTTCCAAATCATTAATATATATGGTAAACAGTTGTGGCCCCAACACCGAGCCTTGCGGCACTCCACTCACCACTGCCTGCCATTCTGAAAAGGGCCCGTTCACTCCTACACTTTGCTTCCTGTCTGCCAACCAATTTTCTATCCACATCAACACCCTACATCCAATACCATGTGCTCTAATTTTAGTCACCACTCCCGTGCGGGACCTTATCAAAGGCTTTCTGAAAGTCTAGATACACTACATCCACTGGCATCCATGCATCCATTTTACTTGACACATCCTCAAAAAATTCCAGAGGATTAGTCAAGAATGATTTCCCTTTCATAAATTCATGTTGACTTGGACTAATCATTTACTGCTATCCAAATGCCCCATTATTACCTCTTTAAAAAAGCTCAGAGAATTGCTAAGGACAAACTGCACCCCTTCCACATACACCTGGATCTCCTGCCATCAGGCAAGAGATATCGCAGCATCAAAGCCCGGACTACAAGACTGCTAAACAGCTTCCTGCCACAGGCTGTGAGGCTGCTAAACAGTCACTCTGTACTCACAGTCACCTGATTCGGAGGCTTGGCACGGACACTTTAATAACTGGCACTGGCCACTCAAATCAGCTGCCCGGACATTCTTATGATTGGTTTTACTGTATTTTAACGTTGTTGTTTTACCTGCTTTTAACTATTTATACTGTTCCATCAGGGACTGGATTGTTTTTAGTGTTATTATGTGTGAAATGTTTTAAATTTCATGTGCGATGTTCCGGTATTCCCTGGGAAACGTCTTTTCATTTTGCACTGTACAACTGTTGCTTGCAAGATGACAATAAAGGTCGATTGATTGATTGATTGATAATTGACTCCAGCATCTATCCCACCACTGAAGTCAGGCTAACTGGCCTGTAATTCCCCGTTTTCTCTCTCGCTCCTCTCTTGAAAAATGGGATAACATTAGCTATCCTCCAATCCATAGGAACTGATCCTGAATCTATAGAACATTGGAAAATGATCATCAATGCGTCCACTATTTCTAGAACCACCTCCCTGAGGACCCTGGGATGGAGGCCATCAGGCCCAGGGGATTTATCATCCTTCAGTCCCATTAGCCTACCCAATACTATTTCTCGCCTAATGAAAATTTATTTCAGTTCCTCTACCCCTTAGATCCTCTGTCCTCCAGTACATCTGGGAGATTGTTTGGGTCTTCCTTAGTGAAGGATTCAAAGTACCTATTCAACTCTTCTGCCATTTCCTTGTTGCCCATAATAATTTCACCTGTGTCTGCCTTCAAGGGACCCACATTTGACTTTGCTACTCTTTTTCCCTTAACATATCTAAAGAAGCTTTTACTGTCCTATATATTCCTGGCCAGCTTCCCTTCGTACTTCATCTTTTCAGCCCGTATTGCCCGTTTTGTTTCCTTCTGTTGTCCTATGAAAGTTTCCCAATCCTCTGGTTTCCGGCTACTCTTTGCTGTGTTATACATCTTTTCTTTTAGTTTTATTCTATCCCCAACTTCTCTTGTCAGCCACGGTTGCCTCCTACTCCCCTTAGAATCTTTCTTCCTTTTTGGAGTGAAATGATCCTGCGTCTTCCGGATTATGCCTAGAAATTCCTGCCATTGCTGTTCCACCTTCATTCCTGCTAGGATCCCTTTTCAGTCTTGGCCAGCTCCCCTCTCATGCCTTCATAGTCCCTTTTGTTCAACTGCATCACTGACACTTCTGATTTAACCTTCTCTTTCTCAAATTGCAGATTAAAACTAATCATATTATGATCAATACTTCTCCAAGCATTTCCTTTACCTTGAGTTCTCTTATCATATCTGGTTCATTGGCCAACACTAAATCTAGGATTGCCTTTACTCTGGTCCACTCCATTACAAGCTGCTCTAAGAATCCATCTCGGAGGCATTCTACAAACTCTCTATCTTGGGGTCCTGAACCAACCTGATTTTCCCAGTCTACCTGCATATTGAAATCCCCCATCACCACAGTGGCATTACCTTTGTTACATGCCTGTTTTAACTCCTGCTGCAACTTACACCCTACATCCAGGCTACTATTTGGGGGTCTGTAGATAACACCAATTAGTGTCTTCTTGCCTTTACAATTCCTCAACTCAATCCACAGTGACTCTACCTCATCAGTCCCTATGTCTTCCCTCGCAAGGGACTGAATTCCATCCCTCACCAGCAGAGCTGCCCCCCCCCCCCCTCCCTCCTCTGCCCACCTGCCTGTCCTTTCTATAGGATGTATAACCCTGAATATTAAGTTCCCAGACCCGATCCTCCTGCAGCCACATCTCAGTAATCCCCACAATGTCATGTCTACCAACCTCTAACTGAGCCTCAAGCTCATCTACTTTACTTCTTATACTTTGTGCATTCATATACAATACTTTTAATTCCTTACGCATCTCACCTTTCACATCGATCCCTATTACACTTGGCCATACTCTCCTATCCCTTTGTGAGCTTCCTTTCCCGTTAATTCTGGGGTCATTAACCATCTCTTTACTCTCTTTCCCTTTAACTCCATCCTATTTCCACTATCCCATTTGACACCCCCCCCCTTATCCAGTTTAAAACCACCCGTGTAGCAGTGGCAAACCTGCCTGCCAGAATGCTGGTCCCATACCTGTTAAGATGCAATCCGTCCCTTTTGTACAGTTCCCCCTTACTCCAAAACAGATCCCAGTGATCTAAGAATCTAAATCCCTGCCCCCTGCACCAGTTCCTCAGCCACACGTTCAGGTCCCGTATCTCCCTGTTCCTACTCTCGCCAGCACGAGGAACTGGAAGTAAACCTGGAAGATAACCACCCAGGAAGTCCTGCTTTTCAGCATTTTTCTGAGCTCTCTAAAGTCACGCTGTAGAATATTCATCCCCTTCTTTCCGACATCGTTTGTGCCGACATGCACTACCACTTCCGGCTGTTCACCTTCGCCCTTGAGGATTTTCTGCACTCTGTCCGTGACATCCTGGATCCTGGCACCGGGAAGGCAGCACACCATCCTCGCATCCCGTCTGTTGCCGCAGAAACCCCTGTCCGTACCTCTCACGATGGAGTCTCCCACTACAATGGCCTTGCCTGCCTTAGGCCTTTTTGGTTTTGGCTCAACAGCCCTATTCGCATCACAGGCCAGTCCGCTGCTCACGTCTTTTGTCCCAACAGCTTCTAAGCGGATGAACCTGTTTACAAGAGGTACATCACCCGGGGATGTTGGCATTCCATGCTTCCCTCCCTTTCTCACTGTCTCCCACCTTCTCTCTTCCAGTACCTTAGGTGTAACAATCGTACTGTAGGACTTGTCGAGGAACGACTCCGTTTCTCGGACGAACCTGAGGTCATCCACTTGCTTCTCCAGTTCCCCAACACGGCCTTTCAGGAGCTCTACCTGGATGCACTTCTCACATTTGTAGCAGCCAGAGGCACCAGCGGTGTCCTTGACCTCCCACATACTGCAAGCATCGCACTGAATCACACTATTAGGTGCTGTTCCTCCAATTTGCGCTGGGCCTCATTCTGACAATGGAGGACAATAGACAATAAACTATAGGTGCAGGAGTAGGCCATTCGGCCCTTCGAGCCAGCACCGCCATTCAATGTGATCATGGCTGATCATCCCCAATCAGTACCCCGTTCCTGCCTTCTCCCCATATCATATAACATATAACATATAACAATTACAGCACGGAAACAGGCCATCTCGGCCCTACAAGTCCATGCCGAACAAATTTTTTTCCCCTTAGTCCCACCTGCCTGCACTCGTACCATAACCCTCCATTCCCTTCTCATCCATATGCCTATCCAATTCATTTTTAAATGATACCAATGAACCTGCCTCCACCACTTCCACTGGGAGCTCATTCCACACCGCCACCACTCTCTGCGTAAAGAAGTTCCCCCTCATATTACCCCTAAACTTCTGTCCCTTAATTCTGAAGTCATGTCCCCTTGTTTGAATCTTCCCTATTCTCAAAGGGAAAAGCTTGTCCACATCAACTCTGTCTATCCCTCTCATCATTTTAAAGACCTCTATCAGGTCCCCCCTTAACCTTCTGCGCTCCAGAGAATAAATACCTAACTTATTCAACCTATCTCTGTAACTTAGTTGTTGAAACCCAGGCAACATTCTAGTAAATCTCCTCTGTACTCTCTCTATTTTGTTGACATCCTTCCTATAATTTGGCGACCAAAATTGTACACCATACTCCAGATTTGGTCTCACCAATGCCTTGTACAATTTCAACATTACATCCCAGCTTCTATACTCAATGCTCTGATTTATAAAGGCTAGCATACCAAAAGCTTTCTTTACCACCCTATCTATATGAGATTCCACCTTCAAGGAACTATGCACGGTTATACCCAAATCCCTCTGTTCAACTGTATTCTTCAATTCCCTACCATTTACCATGTACGTCCTATTTTGATTTGTCCTGCCAAGGACAATCCCCTGACTCCACTATCTTTAAGAGCCCTATCTAGCTCTCTCTTGAAAGCATCCAGAGAACCTGCCTCCACCGCCCTCTTAGGCAGAGAATTCCACAGACTCACAACTCTCTGTAAGAAAAAGTGTTTCCTCGTCTCCGTTCTAAATGGCTTACCCCTTATTCTTAAACTGTGGCCCCTGGTTCTGGACTCCCCCAACATCAGGAACATGTTTCCTGCCTTTAGAGTGTCCAAACCCTTAATAATCTTACATGTTTCAATACGATCCCCAGGAGGCCCAGGACAGGAAGGTCAGTGTGGGAATGGGAGGGGGAGTTAGTGTTTCGCAAACCGGGAGATCAGGTAGGTTTAGTCGGACTGAGTGGAGGTGTTCAGCGAAACAATTGACGAGCGTGTGCTTGGTCTCGCTGATGTACAGGAGTCCAAACCTGGAGCAATGGATACAGTAGATGAGGTTGGAGGAGGTGCAAGAGAACCTCTGCCTGACCCTGAAAAGGCAGTCGTGGTCCTTGGACAGAGTCGAGGGAGGAGGTCCGTCCATGGTCATAGAGTGAAACAGGCCCTTCAGCCCAACTTGGCGACACCGACCAACATGTCACAGCTACACTATGCCCGCATCTGGTCCATATCCCTCCAAACCTGTCCTATCCATGTATCATAGCAATTAGGTGCAGGAGTAGGCCATTCGGCCCTTCGAGCCTGGTACCGAGGCACAAAATGCTGGATCAACTCAGCGGAACAGGCAGCAACTCTGGAGGGAAGGAATGGGTGACGTTTTGGGTCGAGGCACTCAACGTATATATTTTACACGCATGTATGTATACATGTTTCTTACAAATGCATACATGTGTTTTATATGTACAGTATATATATCAGGGGCGGAAATCCCAGGGGGGGCCAGGGGACACACGTCCCCCCTCTGTTTTGAGAGGTTGGGGACGACCCCCCTCCCCCCCAAAGTTTTTGTAATCCGGATTTTAAAACCCGGTGAAATCTACGCTTTCCGCGAGACAGTGGGGGTGGGACTGCTGATCGAGGGCGCCGATTGGACGAGAGAGATGTCGGTCACCAGGCAATGTGGGCGGGACATGATGATTCAATGAGATCATTGGAGTGGGGGGGGAGGGGAGGGGTGGGACTAAGGATAGAGTGCAATGATTGGAGGAGGGAGAAGTGCCAAAACACTCTCGGCACAGACCTGCGCCTCATCCGCAACCAGGATCAATCCCAGCCGTGTCTCCGGCGCTGTCCCGTCCCCACCCAAGTGCCCCCCACCCCCCCCACAGGTGGCCAGAGAAGTCGGGAGTCAACCTGTGCCTCCAGGCCCACAGACAGCGCAGAGAAATGGCGCTAAACCCAGCTCAACTCTGCCTGTCCCGCCAGGTTAACCTACAGCCCTGCCTGGACATGCGGGAAATATGTCCCAGGTGTACAGCCAGCACGGAGAAGCAGCGCTGGTGTCTCGTCAGTTCAAGCAGGGCTGTAGGCGAGACAGGCAGAGTTGAGCTGCAATTAGCGCTGGATTGAGCCTCCGAAGCCTCGCGTGTGAGTGTGCCCACGCACGCGCGGCCGCCAAGATATTGTGTCCCACCTGTCCCCTCCATATTTGTCACAGTCTGCCCTCTCCTCATTCTCATCCACGTCACCTCCCAGTACTTTTCCACCGGTCCCTCCTTCTCCTCACCTGCCTGCCTGCCACTCCCCTCTCATCAGCCTAACTCTCCTCACCTGTTGCACTCAGTTGCCTCTGATCACCAATTAACCCGGTATATAGACTCTCCTCACCGTTCACACAGTGCCAGATTGTTCTCAGCGTTCATGCAAGACTCTCCAGCGACTTCTCGACTACCTACCTGCCTGGCTTCGACTCTCCTTTCGTCTGTTCCTCATTGGTTTGTTTGCATCGTGTGTTGGATCTCCTCGTTACCAGACTTTCCGCTACCCCGACTACGTCTCCTGCCTGCCCCTCTTCGGAAACCCTCGCTCAATCCTGAGCCTCTGTGTGAGTACGGTGTACCCATTCCTGTGTTACTACTCTGTGTTACAGTTTCGTAATAATGTTCATTACCAATTATACCTGCCTGATTCTGTGCTGTTATTGGGTCCAAGCTATATCCGTTACAATATTTTGATAGCGATTTCCTTGCCTGGTATATATGTAAATGTGTGTGCATGGAAAACAGTACCTATCACTTTCTCGTGACTGAATGGAAATGTAATGACCATAAATATGAAGTAAATAATTAGTCAGGTCTGTCTAATTTTAGCACATTCTTTATTTCAAAATGCTCCGCTGGGCCTTTTATGTGAAAGCATCAGCCACACCAACCCTAGAGGTCGTGAATAGAGAAGTCCTTGGAGATTTCACCACTCATTCACCTCTTAAAGATGGACATACAATGCTGGAGTAACTCAGCGGGACAGGCAGCATCTCCGGGGAGAAGGAATTGGTGACGTTTCGGGTCAACCGAAGAGGGTCCCGACTCGAAAGGTCACACATTCCTTCTCTCCAGAGATGCTGTCAGATCCACTGAGTTACTCCAGCTTTTTATGTCTTTCGTCGATTTAAACAAAGAAACATAGAAAATAGGACCGTGCAGGCCATTCGGCCCTTCGAGCCTGCACCGCCTTTCAATATGATCATGGCTGATCATCCAACTCGGTATCCCATACCTGCCTTCTCTCCATACCCCCTGATCCCTTTAGCCACAAGGGCCACATCTAACTCCCTCTTAAATATAGCCAATGAACTGGCCTCAACTACCTTCTGTGGCAGAGAATTCCACAGATTCACCACTCTGTGTGTGTAAAATGTTTTTCTCATCTCGGTCCTAAAATACTTCCCTGTTATCTTTAAACTGTGACCCCTTGTTCCGGACTTCCCCAACATCGGGAACAATCTTCCTGCATCTAGCCTGTCCAACCCCCTAAGAATTTTGTAAGTTTCTATAAGATCCCCCCTCAATCTTCTAAATTCTAGTGAGTACAAGCCGAGTCTATCCAGTCTTTCTTCATATGAAAGTCCTGACATCCCAGGAATCAGTCTGGTGAACCTTCTCTGTACTCCCACTATGGCAAGAATGTCTTTCCTCAGATTACGAGAGCAAAACTGTACGCAATACTCCAGGTGTGGTCTCACCAAGACCTTGTACAACTGCAGTAGAATCTCCCTGCTCTTATACTCAAATCCTTTTGCTATGAATGCTAACATACTGTCCGCTTTCTTCACTGCCTGCTGAACCTGCATGCCAACTTTCAATGACTGGTGTACCATGACACCCAGTTCTCGTTGCATCTCCCCTTTTCCTAATCAGCCGCCATTTAGGTAATAGTCTGTTTTTGCCACCAAAGTGGGTAACCTCACCAGCATCTGCAGTTCCTTCCTGCACATTAGCTTCTTGTTTCATCTTTGTCACCAACCACCTGATACCCCGGCAACATTGCGGAAACTAGGAATTAGTTCTGAGGGAATAATGGATGGAAACCTGACTCCTGCCCCAGTGTGCAACAAAACAGTTTATCTTACTTGTGTGTCCCGCTCTTGATCAATTATTAATCACGTTTGCTAAAGAATTGAGTTTGATCGATAAATCAGTTGTTTTTTTCTTCAAATCGTTACCTGGTGATCGGACCGCCTGTTCACAATAACCTAAGATGCAGAAAGTCCGTTTGATTGCAATAGAGATTAACACAAAGTTCAACCCTTCTTTACCACTGCACAGCGGTAGAGTTGCTTCCTTACAGCGCCAGGGACCCAGCTTCGATCCTGACTGCGAGTGTGGGTTTTCTCCGGGAGCTCCGGTTTCTTCCCACCCTCCAAATACGTATAGGTTTGTAGGTTAATTGGCTTTTGTAAATTGTCCCTAGTGCGCTGGACATTGTTAGATTGAAAAGACTAGGCTTGTATTCACTGGAGTTTAGAAGGATGAGGGGTGATCTTATAGAAACATATCAAATTATAAAAGGACTGGACAAGCTAGATGCAGGAAAAATGTTCCCAATGTTGGGCGAGTCCAGAATCAGGGGCCAGTCTTCGAATAAAGGGGAGGCCATTTAAGACTGAGGTGAGGAAAAACCTTTTTCTCCCAGAGAGTTGTGAATTTGTGGAATTCCCTGCCACAGAGGGCAGTGGAGGCCAAGTCACTGGATGGATTTAAGAGAGAGTTAGATAGAGCTCTAGGGGCTAGTGGGATCAAAGGATATGGGGAGAAGGTAGGCACGGGTTATTGATATGGGACGTTCAGCCATGATCACAATGAATGGCGGTGCTGGCTCGAAGGGCCGAATGGCCTCCTCCTGCTCTTATTTTCTATGTTTCTATTAGTGTATGGGGATCACTGATTGATGTGGACTTGGTGGGCCGAAGGGCCTGTTTCCACACTGTAACTCTTGGTTCTTGGTTTCTTGGTCCTCCTAAATATACCAAATGGAATTTAAACTGGAGGTGGTGAAGGGAGGGCTTAAGCCAGAAAGGGTTATTGGGAAGAAAGAGCTACTTTAAATGTAGTTGCATCTGGTTGGGTAACTATAGTAGGGTGGAGATTATTCCATGCTTTAATTGTGCGGGGGAAGAAGGAATTGCTGTACACATCTGTCTTTGTAGCTGGGATCACAAATTGGATCGAATGCCCTCGTCTGCTCCTAATTGGTTTGGGTTTGGTGTAGGTCTTGTAGTCTGTCGAGCTGACCATTTAACATTTTGTAAAAACAGGTCAAACGGTGAGCTTCACGTCTGTCTTGGAGAGGGTTCCTTCCACCCCAGAGAATTCAGAAGTTTGATGACACTCGCTTCTCTCTCATAGGTGTTAGTAACAAATCGAGCTGCCTGTCTTTGGACACGTTCGATGGAAGGAATGTTTTTATTTGTGTATGGGTCCCATGCTGCAACTGCGTAGTCCAAATGAGGTCGAACGAGGGGGAAGTATAGCTTCTCCTGGACAGAAGTTGAACAATGATGAAAGTTGCGCCTCAGAAAGTTTAGGACACCTGTTGCTTTCACCGTTGCATGATGAGTCTGACCATTCCAATGCAGATCATTCTGCAATTTGATGCCAAGATACTTGGTTTGTTTGGATTCTTCCAGGGTGGCACCAAGTATATTGTAAGATGTTTCGCCTGGATTCCTCTTTCTGGTGACACGCATAGTTTCACATTTGGAAGAGTTGACCTGCATGCCCCATTGTTGTGACCACTCAACCATAGTATCAAGATCCTTTTGGAGACTCTAACAAAATTACCCTCTCTTCTTCTTCTTCTTCTTCTTCTATCGTATGTCTTTTAGACCTGCAGCTCCATTGAGGCGAGCCAGGCCTACGTGTCATCGTCCAGGACCATCAATCAGATCCTCTCCCATTCTATGTTTCTCTAAATTGAACAATTGGGCAACAGCAAAGGAAACTGTGTGTAGGTAGGAAGTGCAGATGCTGGTTTAGACCAAAGATGGACACAAAGCTGGTGTAACTTAGTGGGATCTCTGGAGTAAGGGAACAGGCGACGTTTCTGGTCGAAACCCTCTTCAGACTCAGCAGTCGGATTCAGCAGTGAGAGAGGTATGTTGCAGAATTTTCATCGGAGAGACGAGGAGAACTTCTTCGGTGGATTTTGCAGTGGAGTAGACAAAACGTGTAGGAAGGGACTGTAGAGGCTGGTTTACAGCGGTCACGGTGGCGCAGCGGTAGAGTCGCTGCCTCACAGCGAATGCAGTGCCGGAGACCCTGGCTCGATCCTGACTACAGGTGCTGTCAGTACGGAGTTTGTACGTTCTACGCCGAGAACACTGATGCTATTATAAAGAAAGCTCATCAGCGCCTCTACACCCTGAGAAGATTACGGAGAGTTGGTAGGTCAAGGAAGACTCTCTCTAACTCCTACAGATGCACAGTAGAGAGCATGCTGACCGGTTGCATCGTGGCTTGGTTCGGCAACTTGAGCGCCCTGGAGCGGAAAAACCTACAAAAAGTAGTAAACACTGCCCAGTCTATCATCGGCTCTGACCTTCCTTCCATCGAGGGGATTTATCGCAGTCGCTGCCTCAAAAAGGCTGGCAGCATCATCAAAGACCCACACCATCCTGGCCAAACACTCATCTCCCCGCTACCTTCAGGTAGCAGGTACAGGAGCCTGAAGACTGCAACAACCAGGTTCAGGAATAGCTACTTCCCCACAGCCATCAGGCTATTAGAAACATAGAAATTAGGTGCAGGAGTAGGCCCTTCGAGCCTGCACCGCCATTCAATATGATCATGGCTGATCATCCAACTCAGTATCCCGTACCTGCCTTCTCTCCATACCCCCTGATCCCCTTAGCCACAAGGGCCACATCTAACTCTCTCTTAAATATAGCCAATGATTAAACCTTGCTCGGACAAAACTCTGAACATTAATAACCCATTATCTGTTATTTGCATTTTATCAGTTTATTTATTCATGTGTGTATTTACGTATATAATGGTATATGGACACACTGATCTGTTTTGAAGTCAATGCCTACTATGTTCTGTTGTGCTGAAGCAAAGCAAGAATTTAATTGTCCTATCAGGGACACATGACAATAAACTCTCTTGAATCTTGACTTGACTTCTCCCCGTGACCTGCGTGGGTTTTCTCCGAGATCTTTGGTTTCCTCCCACACTCCAAAGAGGTACAGGCTTGTAGGTTAATTGGCTCGGTAAATGTAAAAATTGTCCCTAGTGTGTGTAGGATAATGTTAACGTGCGGGGATCGCTGGTCGGCGTGGGCCGTAGGGCCTGTTTCTGCGCTGTATCTCTAAACTAAACTGCACCGAAGAGAGATTAAAAAAAGCTGGAGTAACTATGGAGTAACTCGAAGGGCCGAATGGCCTCCTCCTGCACCTATTTTCTATGTAACTCAGCGGGTCACGCAGCAACTCTGGAGGAAAGGAATACGTGACATTTCGGGATCAAAACACTTGAAAAGGAAACCATAACATGCCCCACAACATTTTCAATTAAAATAGCAACACATTGTATAAAAACATTGCAAGACACTCTTTTACACTAGTGACCTGCAAAGCAAAAGCAACATTTATTTGATCAATTTAAAGTTTCACTGCATTTCTCTCACCAAAATTTGCTAACATTATCAATTGATTTCATTTGAAAACATCTCACTAAAATCCTATCTTATGTTTGAACTGAGAAAAGTCGCTGAAGTGAGTTTTCTATTAAAAATAACTTTTTTCCATATATTAATTTTAATTTGATTATAAGCAAATCTAATAACCTTCATAATATAGTCATAGAGTGGAAACAGGCCCTTCGGCTCAACTTGCCCACGCCGTCTAACGTACCATCTACAGTTGTCCCACCTGCCCGCATTTGGCCCATATCCCTCTTTGAATCCATCTTCACTAAGGAGGACACAAACAATCTTCCTGATGACCTACCGAGCGTGGCTGCCGGACTGGTGCCCACCGAACATGGCCGCCGCACCACGCCCTACTCACCTCGTCGCCTCACCGGGCTGGCCGAACTGCGCCGCCCCAGTGAATATTATGATTCTCTAACCTCATCTATTCTATCTGGTGTTTCCGATGAGGGCTCCTATATCTGTGAGGCCAAGCGTAGACTTGGCGACTATTTCGCTGAACATTTACGCCTTCGCCTACGTGATCCCCTTACTGTTAAACACTTTAACACCCCTCCCATTCCCGCACAGACCGTTCTGTCCTGGGCCTCCTCCGTTGTCAGAGTGAGGCCAAACGCAAATTGGAGGAACAGCTCCTCATATTGCATTTGGACAGCTTACAACCCAGTGGTATAAACATTGACTGCTCCAACCACAACTCCTGCCTTCCTTTCACCCCACCCCCACCCTCTCTCCCACTCTCCCCTGCCCTAGCCGTCCCCCTAATTCCACCCTTCGCATCCTTGTGTCCATGTTGTTTGCGCATCTTCCCCAGCCAACAATGGCCCATAGTGAACTCCACCCTTCCTGAGGACATCTGTTGTCAGCCATGTTTTGTTCTGGCCTTCTCCATCTTTCAGTCTGAAGAAGGGAACCGACCTGAAACATCACCTATTCCTTCTCTCCAGAGACGCTGCCTGACCCGTTGAGTTACTCCAGCATTTGGTGTCTATCTTCGCTGTAAACCAGCATCTGCAGTTGCTTGCCACACAATAGTATGAAGGTGTTCTCCTTGTGGCACAATGATTTGGGAAGATATCGCTGACCAGAGTGCTGAATCAGGCAGCTGTACTGTGGATGACAGAATCTTCCTCATTAATCTATATTTGGATGTTCCATGGAGTTTTGAGCACTGCATAAACTCCAATAATATGATGAAGAGATGAGAGAAAATGTTCAGAACCCAAGACCACTATTACTAAGTCTTAATCGGAGATGTCCTCATTCTTTATGAAACAGGGGTTCCCCTCTTCCATTGTAGATGAGGTACTAACAAGGGTCTCCTCGATATCCTGCAGTTCTGCCCTTGCTCCTACTCCCGCCATTCGTAACCAGGACGGAGATCCCCCCTTGTCCTCACCTTCCACCCCACATGCAACATATAATCCAACACTTTTGCCACCTCCAACACTTTCCAACGGAGTCCCACCACTGGCCACATTTTCCCATCTCCACCCCTTTCTGCTTTACGCAGAGATCATTCCCTCTGAAACTCCCTGGTCAACTCGTCCCTTCCCATCCAAACCACCCCCTCCCCAGGTTCTTTCCCCTGCAACCGCAGGAGATACAACACCTGTCCCTTTGCCTCCCCCCTCGACTCCATCCAAGGTCCAAAACAGTCTTTCCAGGTGAGGCAGAGGTTCACTCGCACCTCCTCCAACCTCATCTACTGTATCCGCTGTTCCAGATGTCAACTTCTCTTCATCGACAAGACCAAGCGCAGGCTCGGCGATCGTTTTGCTGAACACCTCCACTCAGTTCGTCTTATAGACAATAACCAATAGACAATCGGTGCAGGAGTAGGCTATTTGGTCCTTCGAGTCATTCAATGTGATCATGGCTGATCATCCCCAATCAGTACCCCGTTCTTGCCTTCTCCCCATATCCCCTGACTCCTCTATTTTCAAGAGCCCAATCTAGCTCTCTCTTGAAAGCATCCAGAGAAACCTCCTCCACCGCCCTCTGAGGCAGAGAATTCCACAGACTCATCACTCTCTGTGAGAAAAAGTGTTTCCTCATCCCTGTTCTAAATGGCTTACTCCTTATTCTTAAAATGTGGCCCCTGGTTCTGGACTCCCCCAACATCGGGAACATGTTTCCTGCCTCTAGCGTGTCAAAACCCTTAACAATCTTATATGTTTCAATTAGATCCCCTCTCGTCCTTCTAAACTCCAGAGTGTACAAGCCCAGCTGCTCCATTCTCTCAGCATATGACAGTCCTGTCATCCCGGGAATTAACCTTGTAAACCTACGCTGCACTCACTCAATAGCAAGAATGTCCTTCCTCAAATTGGTGGACTAAAACTACACACAATACTCCAGGTGTGGTCTCACTGGGGCTCTGTACAACTGCAGAAGGACCTCTTTGCTCCAATATTCGATTCCTCTTGTTATAAAGGCCAGCATGCCTCTTAACCTACCTGATCTCCTGGTGGCTCAGCACTTCAACTCCCCCTCCCATTCCCAATCTGACCTTTCTGTCCTGGGCCTCCTCCATTATCAGAGTGGGGCCCAGCGCAAATTGGAGGGACAGCACCTCATATTTTGCTTGGGTAGTTTATACCCCAGCGGTATGAACATTGACTTCTCTAACTTCAGATAGCCCTTACTTTCCCTCTCTCTCCATCCCTTCCCAGTTCACCCACTAGTCTTACTGTCTTTGACAAGATTGTATCTCGGTCCCGCCCCCCCTGACATCAGTCTGAAGAAGTGTGTCGACCCGAAACGTCGCCCATTCCTTCTCTCCAGAGATGCTTGTATTCACTGGAGTTTAGAAAGATGAGGGGGGATCTTATAGAAACTTATAAAAGGACTGGACAAACTAGATGCAGGGACCCACGCCACTGGACTCCGACCACTGGGTCCGCTGACCCGCGCCATTCCACCCCCCTCCAGCAACCCACAGCCATCGCCTTACCTGGAGCCTGGACTCTCCACTGGGCTTGAAGCCTCCACGCTGCTCACTCCCTCTCTCCTGGGCTCAACTCCACTGGGTCCTAGTGCCCGTCTGCCTAGCCTTGCTAACCTCAGTGGCTGTTCCACTGACTCTCCCCCATCCCCTTCCAACCATGTCACCCCCGCTCTTCCCCACCCACATTACAGCCCTCTCAACCCCCACCCCCCTGACCCACCCACCACCCCCCCCCATACCCACAGCCCCCCCCCCCCCCCCCCCCCCCCCCCCGACACATCGCCTCGCCCCAGTCCACCCACCTGACTTCCTCGGGCCCCAACTCTCATCCCTGCCGGGTGTTCACCATCCCCCCCCCCCCCCCCCCCGACCTCCCCCCTCTCCAACACCCAACGGTCTGTCCTCAGCAGAGGTCTTACCTTTGTCCCCCTCCGTCCCCACCTCAATGAGTTCCGCGCCCACCATGACTTGGAGCGCTTCTACCGTCACCTCCGCCTCACAGCCTACTTCGGGCCGAAACGTTGCCTATTTCCTTCGCTCCATAGATGCTGCTGCACCCGCTGAGTTTCTCCAGCATTTTTGTGTACCTTCGATTTTCCAGCAACTGCAGTTCCTTCTTAAACAATTTTTTAATGTCTGTTGTATTGTCTAAAAAAATCACTGAATGTTTTAAAAGATCAGAGGCAATTTCTAGCATTGCATAGGACTTCCGAGACAAACTAAAAGTATGAAGAAACATTTCCCCTAACATGTTTTTGCATTGTGACAATGTGAGTGTTATTAAAATTAGCTTTGTTTTGTTATTAAGATACTCTGAATTTATCAAAGTAAGAAATTGCTTGCTTGTTCGGTTTTACCATTTCTGTTATTTTCTTATTTCTTATTCTTAGCACCAAAATAAAACTGCGTTGCCACGTGATTTTTTTTTTTTTTTGTAGCACTTAATTAAAACTGAGATTATTTTTTTTTTGTAGAACGAAACGACATACTTCCACGCATTGCACCTATTATGGGTTGATATCGATAGTATGTTGATGTCAGTTGTTGCTGAAAATCAAGTAGAGCTGCTTACTGACTCGCTGCTTCTAAAAATAGAGTCGGAGGATATGCGGAATCATCAAATTAAAGGGCATAGGTGACAAACCAGGTGGAAGGTCATGAAGCTCATTTTGAACAGGCTGGTACCAGTTTCCCTCTCGCTGAACAAAGGCTTAATTATCCTGCTTCGAAGCCTGTGATGACCAGTCACTGTGGTCAATGCAGATTGAACTGGCAGGATTCATTTCTGCTGGGAACTAACTAATTGAGGTCTTTATTTATGCTTCCATTTTCAAACACAAAAAGGACATTAGAAACGTCCTTTAAGGCCAGGGCGTTAGGATCCCGGACAATAGATTTTGAGAAACGTGTTACTTGAGGGGGAAGGGAAGGAGGGGAATGTAATTTGCAATATCTCATCTTTCTTCGGGTTCATTATTTAAAGGAGAATTCCTTTGTTGTAGGCGTGATATTATAATCGGAACTCAAAGGTGGAGGAGGTGCAGGAATATAAATTAAATACATTCTTTACCCACTATTTGGAAAATGCACAATGAGTGGAGAGATGGCAACAAATTAAAAGATGTTGGACATTTATTGACTTCTTGGATTCATGTGGTGCAACAGTATCGTAAAAAACAATAGTTTCAGGTCTGGGTGAAAGATGATCAACAATATAAAAACTCATCTCCTATCGCCTATTTGTTAATCTCTCTCCTGCTCTTTCTTCTTTCTTATTTCTCTTCCTCACTATCTCTTCCTTTTTTTTATACACACGTTCTTCTCCTCTCTATTATCTCTTTCTTTCTTATTTCTCTCTTTAAAAAAAAATGAAGTTGTACAGAGAAGAATGTATCAAGTTAACATATATTTGGCACCTGAAAAAAATGTACCACTGTATTGTACTTAATACACATTTGTACTCCCTGGCTTTTGACCATGCCTGAGGCTTTGCTTCTGTTTGTGGTGTTTTTGATGTTTCTTTATTTTACATGTCTTTTCCTACTATTTCTTTTGATTGTTATTTTTGGTGTGTATGGACGGCCATGTCTTGGTAGGTTTGCAGTTGTGCCATACTCTTTCCATTTTCGGATGATGGATTGAACAGTGCTCCGTGAGATGTTCAAAGCTTGGGATTTTTTTTATAACTTAACCCTGCTTTAAACTTCTCCACAACTTTATCCCTGACCTGTCTGGTGTGTTCCTTGGGCTTCATGATGCTGTTTGTTCACTAATGTTCTCTAACAAACCTCTGAGGCCTTCACAGAATAGCTGTATTTATACTGAGATTAGATTACACACAAGTGGACTCTATTTACTAATTAGGTGACTTCTGAAGGCAATTGGTTGCAAAGTATTGACTCGGGGGAGCTGAATACTTTTGCACGCCATATTTTTCAGTTTTTTATTTGAAAAAAAAATTGAAAACCATGTATCATTTTCCTTCCACTTCACAATTATGCACCACTTTGTGTTGGTCTATCACATAACATCCCAATAAAATACATTTACGTTTGTGGTTGAAACGTGACAAAATGTGGAAAAGTTCAAGGGGTATGAAAACTTTTGCAAGCCACTGTATTTTCTATGTTTCTACATGCTTATTTATGTGTGTACATATGTATATAAATATATTCAATGGTATATGGACACACGCATCTGTTCTGTATTTATTTATGCCTACAATATTCTGTAGTGCTGAAGCAAAGCTAGAATTTCATTGTCCTATCTGGGATACATGACAATAAACTCTCTTGATCTTGAATCTTGAAGTTTAGTCAATAAATGTGAACGGTTTTGAGGTGAATGATGATCACCTAACGTACAGAAAATGAAAAAACAAAATGGAAGGACAGATTCAGCGGGTGAGGCAGCATCTATGGAGCGAAGGAAATAGGAATCGTTGCCTATTTCCTTTGCTCCCTAGATGCTGCTGCACCCGCTGAGTTTCTCCAGCATTTTTGTCTACCTTCGATTTTCCAGCATCTGCAGTTCCTTCCTAAGCAAAATGGAAGGACATTTCTTTTAACACATTATTCTAACTCATTCCTGCTCAATTATAATTTATTAATATTTGAACCTTTGTAAAGAAAGAGAGTTATATCAATAGTCTATGACTGATACTGATCACTGTTACAGCATTCACCGTTGAAATAATTTAACTTGCTTCATTGTTTTTAAAAAAATAATCATACAACATTTTAATTACAAATAAATAAATTTCCAGAGATGCAGTTATAAATAATATTTCAGACATAAATGTGCACAGTGCTTTTTATTACACCAGTGTATACCTTTTGTTTTATTGCTGCTCAGAGCATATTTTAAGACCATTGAGGTAGGTTCTCAGGATGCTTTCAAGAGAGAAATAACCATATAACCATATAACAATTACAGCACGGAAACAGGCCATCTCGACCCTTCTAGTCCACGCCGAACACATAATCTCCCCTAGTCCCATATACCTGCGATCAGACCAATATAATAACTGTAGGGCTCTTAAAAATGTTGCAGTCCGGGGATATGGGGAGAAGGCAGGAACGGGGTACTGATTGGGGATGATCAGCCATGATCACATTGAATGGCGGTGTTGGCTCGAAGGGCCAAATGGCCTACTCCTGCACCTATTGTCTATTAAGATAACAGTATATGCACATAACACAGGTTGAATCCGAACCGCCTAATTATCGTTTAGTTAACAGATACAACAAGGGACCGACCAGTGATCCCCATACTATCCCACACACACTAGGGACAATTTACAATTATACCAAGCCAATTAACCTACAAACCTGTACATCTTTGGAGTGTGGGAGGAAACTGGATTACTTGGAGAAAACACAAACGGGTCACAGGAAGGACATACAAACCACGTACAGATACCGCCCGTGGTCAGGATCGAACCCAGGTCACTGGCTCTGTAAAGCAGTAGCCCTACCGCTGTATTTACACGGGTAATTAAATAAATTTGAATCTAGTAAGTTACACCCCATTTTTGCTATTAATATGATGGAACAGGATTTAATGTTCATTTTCTCATAGATTCTGGCTTATTACATTCTAGTTGTTTTGCTAATAATTCAGTACATTAAAACAGCAATGCATTTGGAAGCATAGAAACATAGAAAATAGGTGCAGGAGGAGGCTGTTCGGCTCTTCGAGCCAGCACCCCCGTTCATTGTGATCATGGCTGATCATCCCCTATCAATAACTCGTGCCTGCCTTCTCCCCATATCCCTTGACTCCACTAGCCCCTAGAGCTCTATCTAACTCTCTCTTAAATCCATCCAGCGATTTGGCCTCCACTGCCCTCTGTGGCAGGGAATTACACAAATTCACAACTCTCTGGGTGAAGAAGTTTTTTCTCACCTCAGTCTTAAATGGCTTCTCCCTTATTCTAAGACTGTGGCCCCTGGTTCTGGACTCGCCCCGCATTGGGAACATTTTTCCTGCATCTAGCTTGTCCAGTCCTTTTATAATTTTATATGTTTCTATAAGAAAACCCCTCATCCTGCTAAACTCCAGTGAATACAAGCTAGTCTTTTCAATCTTTCCTCTTATGACAGTCCCCCCATCCCAGGGATCAATCTCGTGAACCTACGCTGCACTGCCCCAATCACAAGGATGTCCTCCCTCAAATTAGGAGACCAAAACTGCACACATACTCTGGATGTGGTCTCACCTGAGGCCGATACATCTGCAGAAGAACCTCTTTACTCCTATACTGAAATCCTCTTGTTATGAAGGCCAACATCCCATTAGCTTTCTTCACTGCCTGCTGTACCTGCACGCCAACTTTCAGTGACTGGTGTACAAGGACACCCAGGTCTCACTGTACCTCCCCCTTACCTAACCTAACCCCATTGAGATAATAATCTGCCCCCTTGTTTTTTCCACCAAAGTGGATAACCTCACATTTATCTATATTATACTGCATCTGCCAGGCATCTGCCCACTCACTCAACCTGTCCAGGTCAACCTGCAACCTCCTAACATCCTCTTCACCGTTCACACTGCCACCCAGCTTTGTGTCATCTGCAAACTTGCTAGCGTTGCTCCTAAATCCCTCTTCCAAATCATTAATATATATGGTAAACAGTTGCGGCCCCAACACCGAGCCTTGCGGCACTCCACACACCACTGCCTGCCATTCTGAAAAGGACCCGTTCACTCCTACTCTTTGCTTCCTGTCTACAAACCAATTTTCTATCCATGTCAACACCCTACCCCCAATACCATGTGCTCTAATTTTAGTAATCCATCTTCCGTGCGAGACCTTATCAAAGGCTTTCTGAAAGTCTAGATACACTACATCCACTGGCACCGCTTCATCGATTTTACTTGTCACATCCTCAAAAAAATTCCAGAAGATTAGTCAAGCATGATTTCCCTGTCATAAATCCATGCTGACTTGGACTAATCCTTTCACTGCTATCCAAATGCCCCATTATTACCTCTTTAATAATTGACTCCAGCATCTTTCCCACCACCAAAGTCGGGCTAACTGGACTGTAATTCCCCGTTTTCTCTCTCACTCCTTTCTTGAAAAGTGGGATAACATGTGACCACTATTTCTAGATGCACCTCCCCGAGGACCCTGGGATGCAGACCATCAGGTCCAGGGGATTTATCATCCTTCAGTCCCATTAGCCTACCCAAAGCTATTTCTCGCCTAATGAAAATTTATTTCAGTTCCTCTACCCCTTTAGATCCTCTGTCCTCCAGTACATCAGGGAGATTGTTTGTGTCTTTCTTAGTGAAGACAGATCCGAAGTACCTGTTAAACTCTTCTGCCATTTCCTTGTTACCCATAATAGAAACATAGAAACATAGAAATTAGGTGCAGGAGTAGGCCATTCGGCCATTCGAGCCTGCACCGCCATTCAATATGATCATGGCTGATCATCCAACTCAGTATCCCGTACCTGCCTTCTCTCCATACCCCCTGATCCCTTTAGCCACAAGGGCCACATCTAACTCCCTCTTAAATATAGCCAATGAACTGGCCTCAAATACCTTCTGTGGCAGAGAATTCCAGAGATTCACCACTCTCTGTGTGAAAAATGTTTTTCTCATCTTGGTCATAAAAGATTTCCCCCTTATCCTTAAACTGTGCCCCCTGTTCTGGACTTCCCCAACATCGGGAACAATCTTCCTGCATCTAGCCTGTCCAACCCCTTAAGAATTTTGTAAGTTTCTATAAAATCTCCCCTCAATCTTCTAAATTCTAGCGAGTACAAGCCGAGTCTATCCAGTTTTTCTTCATATGAAAGTCCTGACATCCCAGGAATCAGTCTGGTGATCCTTCTCTGTACTCCCTCTATGGCAAGAGTAACATATAAAGTAACATATAACATGTAAACATATAAAGAATTGTACAGACACAATTTGGTGTTCAAAAGTCAACTTTACACACAGAGAGTGGTGATTTTCACACAGAGAGTGGTGAATCTCTGGAATTCTCTGCCCACAGAGGGTAGTTGAGGCAAGTTCATTGGCTATATTTAAGAGGAAGTTAGATGTGGCCCTTGGGGCTAAAGGGATCAGGGGGTATGGAGAGAAGGCAGGTACGGGATACTGAGTTGGATGATCAGCCATGATCATATTGAATGGCGGTGCAGGCTCGAAGGGCGAATGGCCTACTCCTGCACCTAATTTCTATGTTTCTATGTTTCCCTCTATGGCAAGAGTAAACATATAAAGTAACATATAACGTGTAAACATATAAAAGAATTGTACAGACACAGTTTCGAGTTCAAAGTCAACTTTAATCATCAGTCTTGGTGGTGCAGTACAATACATTGTTAGTTCATGTCTACCACCAGTGCAACTATGTAACATGGGAAGTGAGTGTTAATATAAAGTGTACAGTGAGGTGGAGTTAATGTTATTGCATTACTCTGATTGATTCACATGCAATAACCAATCTACATCCTTCCCCGTAGAGAGAAAGGTTATTCACCAGTTGTTAGAACATATGCGTTTAATATACTCGCCGTAGTGTCAGGCGGTCTGCTAAGCCGCCCTGAAACGCGTACGGACAAACCCTTCCCGCTCCGTTCCAGAAATGTTAGTAGGGCTGGGTGGTGGAGAGCCCGAGAAGGAGACGCAGGCGGGGAGCCTGGAGAGGAACGTCGGGGGGAGCATGAGCATGGTCGCACTGAGGACTAGGGGGGCACTGGGGAATGACTAGAGGCCTCGGGGATGAGGGAAACGAACAACGCGGGGCAAAATATGCGGGGGTCCGGGGGTATAGGAAAGACAACAGCAGCAGGCGCCTGGAAAACCAACGGCGGTGCAAAAGGACCGGCAGGAGATGGTCGCGGTTCGTTCACGGGCAGTAGATGTTAACTGCTGCGCCGGTACAGAACACCATCGACGTTGACGAGGTAGGAACAAGGTTCCTTGGATGGCCTCTCAACAAAATCCCAGTCGGGTACGTCCAAACTGCAGTCTGCAGGTGGAACCACTGATCTTGCAGTTTACGGTTTGAGTGGTTTGCTAGACTTGTCATAAGAGCGCTTCTGGACATCGTGCGTTTTGGACCGCAGCTGGTTTTTGAGCACCTGTGGTTTCAGCTGTTGCTGGGCGATGTGAGCTGGGTGTCGTGTCGTACGAGGCATCAGCCGCTGGGCAGGAGAGCCTAGAACAACATCCCTGGAAATGTTGCTCAGGTTTTAACAGATCCAGGTAGACGACGGAATTGGCAAGATGCGAACGTTCCATAACCGTATCGCGCTCCTGACGGCACGCTCAGCGAGACCGTTGGATGGAGGGTATTCGGGGCTGCTGGTGACATGCTGAAAGTTCCAAAGTCTGGCAAAGTTTGTAAATGCCTGGCTGGTGATTGTCTCCCATTGTCAAGTTGCAGTCGAACTGGTACGCCATGTACAGATAAGTGTCTCTGAAGCTTTTGTATATCCATCCTACTTCTGACAACATGTAAAAATATATAAGAAATGTCCAGACACAGTTTGGTGTTCAAAGTCAACTTTAATCATCAATCTTGGTGGTGCAGTACACAATGTTGTTCGTTCATCTCTACCACCGGTGCAACTATGTAATATAGGAAGTGAGTGTTAATCTAAAGTGTACAGTAAGGTGGAGTTAATGTTAATGGTTTCCATGCAATAACCAATCTACACTGTCCTTCTTTATATTCCTGGCCAGCTTCCCTTCGTACTTCATCTTTTCAGCTCATTATTGCCCATTTTGTTTCCTTCGGTTGTCATAGAAACATAGAAACTAGGTGCAGGAGGAGGCCATTCGGTCCTTTTGTGCCAGCACCGCCATTCATTGTGATCATGGCTGATCATCTCCTATCAATAACCCGTGCCTGCCTTCTCCCCCATATCCCTTGACTCCACTAGCCCCTAGAGCTCTATCTAACTCTCTCTTAATTCCATCCAGTGACTTGGCCTCCACTGCCCTCTGTGGCCGGGAATTCCACAAATTCGCAACTCTCTGGGTGAAAAAGCTTTTTCTCACCTCAGTCTTAAATGACCTCCCCTTTATTCTAAGACTGTGGTCCCTGGTTCTGGACTCGCCCAACATTGGGAACATTTTTCCTGCATCTATCTTGTCCAGTCCTTTTATAATTTGATATGTTTCTGTAAGATACCCCCTCATCCTTCTAAACTCCAGTGAATACAAGTCCAGTCTTTTCAATCTTTCCTCATATGACAGTCCCGCCATCCCAGGGATCAATCTTGTGATCTACGCTGCACTGCCTCAATCACAAGGATGTCCTTCCTCAAATTAGGAGACCAAAACTGTAAATCTTGTCCTATGAAAAATTCCAATCCTCTGGCTGCCAGCTACTCTCGCGCTGTGTGTTATAACAGCAAACTTAATGGAGTGTTATGCATTTAAAACTTAATGGAGTACTCATTCACATTTTAAATGCAATTTTCAAAAAGTCATTTAATTTTCAATACTACAGACAGGATGTTCAGGGACTGCGATTATGATACACTTAATAATATGATTTTAAAAGACCAACAGTACAGTTAAATAAATTAATCACAGATAACTACAGAATCACAAATTATGCTACATATTTATAATTGAAATCTTGTAAAATTAAAAAATGATGTACGATGATTCTATAATGCGAATGGTATGTAGCTTTCATTGCAAAAGGATTGGAGTATAGGAGCAGAGAGGTTTCTACTGCAGTTGTACAGGGTCTTGGTGAGACCACACCTGGAGTATTGCGTACAGTTTTGGTCTCCAAATCTGAGGAAGGACATTATTGCCATAGAGGGAGTGCAGAGACAGTTCACCAGACTGATTCCTGGGATGTCAGGACTGTCTTATGAAGAAAGACTGGATAGACTTGGTTGATACTCTCTAGAATTTAGGAGATTGAGAGGGGATCTTATAGAAACTTACAAAATTCTTAAGGGGTTGGACAGGCTAGATGCGGGAAGATTGTTCCCGATGTTGGGGAAGTCCAGGACAAGGGGTCACAGCTTAAGGATAAGGGGGAAATCCTTTAAAACCGAGATGAGAAGAACTTTTTTTCACACAGAGAGTGGTGAATCTCTGGAACTCTCTGCCGACAGAGGGTAGTTGAGGCCAGTTCATTGGCTATATGTAAGAGAGAGTTGGATGTGGCCCTTGTGGCTAAGGGGATCATGGGGTATGGAGAGAAGGCAGGTATGGGATACTGAGTTGGATGATCAGCCATGATCATATCGAATGGCGGTGCAGGCTCGAAGGGCCGAATGGCCTACTCCTGCACCTAATTTCTATGTTTTCTATGTTTCTATGATTCAAAACCATTGTCAGGATGAAATAATGCATATACATGCGCCAGATAATGTTATTTAATGCTGTGCCTTAGATTTTATTAGCTACTTTATTTTACTTCCGTATTTTTATGGTTGGATATTATAATGTATTTTTATCTTAAAGGGCAGTAAATGTGCCAGTTGCCGTTACTTAAATAGCTACTTATTTGCAAACATGTTTATTAATAAAATGTTGCTTACAACTGCTGTGACAATGTAATAGTTTTAAACTCAACCGTGGATTCTTTTTTTTCAAATAAACAAACCAGGTCACATCCGAAGGTAGACAAAAAAGTCTGGAGTAACTCAGCAGGGTCAGACAGCACCTCTTGGAGAGAAGAATAGGTGACGTTCCGGGTCGAGACCCATCTTCTTCAGAACTGAGAGTCAGGGGAAAGGAAAGCGAGACGATATCAGAACGGTGATGTAGCGAGAAAAGAACAAATGATGAAAAATAATGTAAAAAAGTTAGCGATGCGAAAGGAAACAGACCATTGTTAACTGTTTGTACACAAAAATGCTGGACGAAACTCAGCGGGTGCAGGCAGCATCTACGGAGCGAAGGTTTAGGCAAAGTTTCGGGCTGGAAAACCCTTCTAGGTGAGAACAAGTTACAGACAATGAGACTCCTTGAAGAAGAAAGGTCTCGACCTGAAACGTCACCCTATTTCTTCCTCTCCATAGATGCTCGGCCTTTGCCTGCTGAGTTATTCCCTCATTTTGTGTCTAAAATGACTTTGGAAGCTGGTATGACTTGGCTTGGCGGATGGATAGAGATGATAGAGAGGCTAACTTGAAGTTAGTGCAATCAGCCCTCACAGACCATTGGTTGTGAGATGGAACATCGCACTATGAGTTGCTGTTTACACCGCTGGGTTGTAAGCCAGTGTCACTTTTTTGAGGGTTTTTTTTTAATTGATCGTTGAATGAGGAATTATTCCCTAACAGTCTTAGAATTCCAGAATAGAGTCAATTGAATTAAATAATCTGGTGAAAGTGGGGGGTGTTAGACAAAATTGCTGAGAGAACTAAGTGGGTTGAGGAAGATCTATAAGACGCGAAGGAAATAGCGCAAAAGTTTCGTGTCAAAAACCCTCTCAGACTTCTCAAGTTACGGGGTCCGGGCATGCCATAATCCTACAGAAGCAATGCCAAAACGGTTACTATCTTCAAACTCCCATTTAGTAACATTCAATGGGTGTGGTGCATAATAAAGGGTTAGGTGTTTTACACATTGGTTATGTAATAAATTCAGAGATCAGGATACGGAAAGGTTAACACTGAACATAACAAATTGGGCATAGCTATGCACAAGCTAATGCAAAGCCTCAAAAAAGGTGGCAGTATCATCAAAGACACCACACCACTGGCCACAACACTCATCTCCCCTCCCCATGCTACTCAGGCGAGAGTACGGGAGCTGAAGACTTTCAACAACCAGGCACAGCCTAGCACTCCCACAGCCATCAGGCTATTAAACGGCCTGCGGACCCAAAACATTCTGAACATTAATAACCTTCCGCTCTGATATTTGCACTGGTAATCCGTGTGATTCATATGGTGTATATATTATATATGGTTAATGGCCACATGATCTGTTTTGTAGATTACAATGCAATATATTGTTCTGTTGTGCTGATAGCCAAGGGCAAGAATGTTCATTGTCCTATAAAGGGGACACATGCACAATAAAAACCCACTTGAACTTGAACTTGCGCAAATGATGTAGGTTAAATACCCTTAGACCTAACATTGAAAGATGTGTTTGTATCATATTGTACTTTAAAATGTTCAAATGCGGCCAGTAAAACATTAAATTTGTGGGTGGACACAGTCGCTCCCAGCCGTAGGGTGCCACACTTAGTGCCAGTACGAACAAGGTTGTTCCTGGATACATGAACTACGGATGCCCGGTATGGCGCGGAGTTGTACATTCTCAATGTGATACGCATGGGCTTTTTCTTCCAGGGTGCTACGGGGTTCCGACCAACACAGCAAACGACGTCACAGGTTCTAGGTATTTAATTGTAAATTATCGTCGCGGGTTTAGGATAGTGTTAACCTGTACATAGTGCCAGTGCCAAGGTTATGGGCGTGGACGAGACTGGGCGAAATGGCCGGTTCCAATGCTGTAATTCCACATCGTATCTCTAAGACTAAACCCTAAAGTCGCAGGGATGCCAAAATAAAAATTTGCGATTATTTGAAATTAAAGCTTGGGAACTTAGTTAAAAAAAAAAAAGATATGTAAGTTTAATCTTCTATGCCAAAGCTAACAGAAATAGGCTAGGCAATTCCAGAATCGTGAGATTAGGCTCTCGAACCCGAAACGTTAACCATTCCCCTTCTCTCCCAGGTATGCTGCTGTCCGCGCTGAGTCTACTCCATGCTTTGTGTCCATCTTGTGGCTTTTAAACCAGCCATCCCTGGCCAGTTCCCTATTACACATAACTACTGCATCATTGGAAACCACAACATGCATAGAATTGATTATCTTTACTAAGCTGTGCAGGAAGACAGCGTTCACTGACATTTCACGACATGCATTAATTATCATATTTCAGATGACCTGTAATATATACAGCTGATTTTGTTCAATCAGTCAGCGGTAAACAATTCTTATAATCCAGTTGTCGTTTTGCACAAGTTGGTCAAAATAGCAACATAATCTAAAACCCTCGCTTTGGACAGACAGAAAAGACAATTGTTCTTAAATTTCACAGGGTTTAAGAGTTCTTATAATGGAAAGAGATATTAGAATGGATAGACACGCACAAAGGCCTCGGGAGATTAACTCGCGAGGAAAGGCAGGCAATCTCTGGACGAGAATGGGGTCATGGGTGCACAGATTCAGGTCGAGGACCCTTCTTCAGAGATTTCTTGTATTTCTTTTGGGTGAAGGTGGTTGCGGAGGTTGCAGGCACTAACGGCAACCACCTTAAACTAACATAGTCAACCGGATTCGAATATAAAATTTCCAGATTTTTCTTTTTTAAAAAACGCAACCTCTTTTAATTGTTGGTCGGTTTGTATTTTTTGAAGGTAATTTTTTTTAATAAAATCGACGGAACATAGAAGAGAGATGGACTACGCGGAAGAGCACAACTTCTGAACCATTAGGAGACTGACAAAAAGCCTTCGGGAACCGCACGGAAACATGGGGTCACGGGCGCAAAGTTCTTCCAGGAGGTTTCTGTTCAGGTTCCCGAAGAAGGGACAGGGGCTATTAGGATCATTGAATTACAATTTAAATCACCAGGCTGAGACCTCGAGAATGAGGTGATTATCTTTCTATCATTTCTTGCCGAATAGATATGACCATCCTAACAGGCCTGTGAGAAGTTGGGAAATCTGAGGGGGTGGGGACGCGAGAGGGTGTTGGGGGAGGGGGTGAGGGAGAAGTGAGCGCGCGTGGGGACAGATCGCAGGGCGGTTGGGTTAGGGTACAAGGGCTTGGCCCCCCGAGAAACTCATTGGCGAGTCCCTTAGAGGAGTTTTACGCGAGGACGTTTTGACCAGAAAACCCGAAAAATGTTAATGTTGACAGACATCCTTCATACCTCTTCTTTCGATCTTACTGCCTGCAGCGACTTCAGCTTTTTCGACTACCCTTTTTTTTTTGGAAAATTGGACTGCTGAAATGGTAGGAAACTGCCCATTTGAAAAAATGTTTTTGGTGGCCTTGAACCTGCTGATAACTGGAATTTCAAGGAATAGACCTGCGTCAACTGCTCGCGCCAAGCCAGCAGTGCTGTGAAGCTGCCAGCACATCAGGCATGAGTGGACTGAGGCTGTCACCCCAAGAATCCCATTTGGCCCACAATGTTCCATAACTAGCCCATCTGGAAAAACAAGTCCCTTCCAGCCAACATACCACATACTGGTGCTCAGAAGGCATTACCCTCCCACCCCCCCAAACAGGGGTCCCCACGTTCTCAGTACTATCTATCTTATAGTTAGCTGGGTTCCATGTTTCACATTGGAGCGTGGTCCCCCAAAGCCAAATTCCACTAAAACTGGCGAGGTCATTCACCTCATGGCGGGTGGTGTTGGCAGTTCAGTTGGTCACGGCTATTCTATTGAAAATTCCATACAAGCCAATGGCGCAAGGGCCATCATATTCAATGGCAGTTTTTCATACATTTCAATCAGGATGACAAGGCCACCAAATTCAGGCAACCGTTTCAGACCACCACTTCAAAAGCAGGTGTTGCAAAGGCCACCCAAATTCAAATGCAGATTTCCCCCCATACTATTTCAAGCAGGTGGAAACAAGGCCACGATATTGAAGTGCAGTTTCATACTATTTCCAAGCACGACGGTGAACCCCCACCACCCAACAACAAAAACCGACTTAAAACACCACATAAACTCCACAGTTCATGGACATTTAGTGTGTGTCTAATTCGGTTCAATCTTAAACAGAGAGTCTTGACCTCTCTCTCCCCCATCTGGAGAGCTGGCAGCCACGCTACACTTACGGGGTTGGTCAGACCATCACCCTACCCACCAGAAGGGGCGTGGCCTTCATGGCATGATTGACAGGCAGAGGAGAATGGCAACGATTTTTTAAAAACACTAAGAACTCTTTTAGGTTATGTCATCAATGGGAAAAATCCTCTGTACAGATGAGTGGCAGGGGGACTATGCGAGTATCACCATCACCACATTTGTTTTGCGTTTGTCAACACCACACAACCCACCAACAATTTGTTTGCTCCTTACTTCACAACAAAACACAACAGAGTTGCTTTTTTTCAAACAACATTTAAGGGCACTCACACGGTCGAGTAAAACCACTCACAGGTTAAGTAGGACATGTGTTCAGTGTTATTCACAGCTCAGACTGAGAGTCGCGACCTCGTCGCTCCCCCATCTTGCAGAGAGATGAGGCAGTCCACAACTAACGGGTTTTTATACTCCCTCCCCCTCCCACCACCAGGTGCGGGCCTTCATGGCAGACGGAAATAAAAGAGAGGGCATCAACATTTAAAACAATTAAATAAATATTTTAGTTTTCCTCGATAGGAAACATCCTTTGTCTGCACAGCGGGTGGATGAGCAGCAAGATGGCAAAAATTCACACCCCATCAGTGATAGCGTTTTTTTCAATAAAGCATTATACAGGCAATGGTGGTCAGGATTGAGTTTAAATTTATAGATAATACACATGCACACACAGATAGGAGAATATATGTATACACACACACATATTCTGTCTTCACATAGCTTTTTCGCCTCGTGCGTTACACATTGTGGCCGAGTACAATGTTTGTATTTCTGGTTAATATTCGGGGGATGAAAATGCAGATGCTGGTTTAAACATAGACAATAAACTGGAGTCAGGACAGCAGCTATGGAGAAAAGGAATGGTGACGTTCGGGCGAGCCCTTCTGTCGACATTATCTATTATATATATACCCACACAAAGATATAGATATAACAATATATCTAGAAACATGATGGGTGTAATATACTCTGTGTGGGTTAGAGATGATATATATAAGATATGCGATATAAGCGATATATATTAAATATGTGTGTGTATACTATATATATATAATGTGGTGTAATATATATATATGTAAAATTTTATTGTTTTACCAACCAACAGTATGGATAGCTATACAATAATATCTATATATACAAGAGCCGACCCACCAAAACGTGATTATAAGAGTATATATCTATGTAGTATTGGTATATCTGTATAGATGATTATATTGTATATATATATACTTGAGTGTATAATAGATAGATATATTATTTGGTATAAATATATATAGGTTATATATTATCTATAGATGTTATATATATTGGATATATGAGCGATATACTATGGGTTAGAGATATAGTATATTATGTAAATGAATATATTATATGTGTATGTATGTATATATATATATATGCTATATATAGTATATATATAATGGAATCTATAGGATAGATATATAAGTATCTTATATTAATATAATAGATAAGTTATAATGGAATTGTTTCTAAAATAAATTAGATTAATTTATGAATAGTAAATATATATAATATGTTTATTAATTTCGAAAAATAATTATGGAATATTATAGGAGGTAAGCTAAATTTGATAAATTATGATTTATCAAATAGAAATCGATGTCATTAAGTAATGTATTAAATAATATGTAATATATATATTGAATATAAATATTAAATTTTTAATATGTATAAATTATTAAATTATTTATATCGTATAGGTCACAATGTATATAGTTATATATATGTGTGTTAAATATATATTTTTTTTCTTGGTATTCTTTATATATATCATGATATAAATATGTCATAGATATGTTTTATGTATATATATAATATTATATATCTATGGATATAGTATGTATAGATTAATGGTAGTCTAGATGTTGTATATATATATATAAGTTGTATATATGTATAAGATAGTATATATTATATATATGTTATCATAGTATATATTATATGTATATCTATATATGATATTATGTCATATATAGATACATATGTTTATATGTATATATTATCTATGTGTATATAATATAGGGTATATATATATATGTGTAGAAATAATGATTAATATCATATGTGTATATT
>NW_026576656.1:5000-7500 GCF_028641065.1 Leucoraja erinaceus
ACATCTGACGACAACAAATAGTTGCCACTGTCGCCGAAATGTTTTTGAAAAATTTGCGACAATCGCCTGTAGTTGCCCAAGTGGGACAGCCCTGTAGAAACATAGAAACATAGACAATAGGTGCAGGAGTAGAGGCCATTCGGCCCTTCGAGCCAGCACCGCCATTCAATATGATCATGGCTGATCATCCCCAATCAGTACCCCGTTCCTGCCTTCTCCCCATAACATAGAAACATAGACAATAGGTGCAGGTGTAGAGGCCATTCGGCCCTTCGAGCCTGCACCATTCTCCATTCAATATGATCATGGCTGATCATCCAACTCAGTATCCCGTACCTGCCTTCTCTCCATACCCCCTGATCCCTTTAGCCACAAGGGCCACATCTAACTCCCTCTTAAATATAGCCCATGAACTGTGTGGCCTCAACTACCTTCTGTGGCAGAGAATTCCACAGATTCACCACTCTCTGTGTGAAAAATGTTTTCCTCATCTCGGTCCTAAAAGATTTCCCCCTTATCCTTAAACTGTGTGATCCCTTGTCCTGGACTTCCTCAACATCTGGAATAATTTTCCTGCATCTAGCCTGTCCAACCGCTTAAGAATTTTTTAAGAGGGAACTGCAGATGCTGGAGAATCGAAGGTTACACAAAAAAGCTGGAGAACCTCGGCGGGTGCAGCAGCATCTATGGAGCGAAGGAAATAGGCAACGTTTCGGGCCGAAACCCTTCTGGAAATAGGCAACGTTTCGGGCCGAAACCCTTCTCGGGTTTCGGCCCGAAACGTTGCCTATTTCCTTCGCTCCACAGATGCTGCTGCACCCGCTGAGTTTCTCCAGCTTTTTTGTGTAACCCTTAAGAATTTTGTAAAGTTTCTATAAAGATCCCCCCTCAATCTTCTAAATTCTAGCGGGTACAAGCCGAGTCTATCCAGTCTTTCTTCATATGAAAGTCCTGCCACATCCCAGGAATCAGTCTGGTGAACCTTCTCTGTACTCCCTGAAAAATGAATTCTTTCAGCATCCTATGTGTCTCAGTGGGTAAGTCTGTCCTCACTGACTCAGGGACCCTGCTAAGTAGATTAAAGCCATCCCATCCACTCGTAGCCCTGGGAAGACACAGGCTGCCATTGTGTCTCAGAATCACTTAGACAGCTAAGAACGTGAGAGGGAGAGGCAGTGGATCTTGTTCAGTCCCTCTCCTCCTCCCCGCTCTCGCTCCGTCACTGTGGGTCACCAGCCTGGGGGCAGGTTACGTCTAGGCCCTGATTGTCATCGTCTCCTCCGGGACTGCCACTGTTGTTATTAAACAAATTCCACCGCTCGCTGTCAGTCACGGGGCAGGGGTGGAGGCTGTACGTCTGGAGATTGAGGAGGGGAGGGGGTGCGGTGGGCTGGGGGGTGGTCTATAGGGACATGCGCAGGTTTCAGGAGAGATTCAGCCACAGGGCGTCTTATGATTGCTTTCAGACCACTGCGCTGTATGAGAGGGGGGTGAGGGGGGGGAGGGGGAGGGAACACCACACTGTGGGAGACAATAGACAATAGGCAATAGGTGCAGGAGTAGAGGCCATTCGGCCCTTCGAGCCAGCACCGCCACTCAATGTGATCATGGCGGAGTCAGGGGAGAAGGCAGGAACGGGGTACTGATTGTGGATGATCAGCCGTGATCACGTTGAATGAGGAAGGACATTCTTGCTATTGAGGGAGCCCAGCGTAGGTTCACCAGGTTAATTCCCGGGATGGCGGGACTGTCTTATGCTGAGAGAATGGAGCGACTGTGGGCTTGTACACTCTGGAGTTTAGAAGGATGAGCGGGTATCTCATTGAAACATATAAGATTGTTAAGGGCTTGGACACGCTAGAGGCAGAAACATGTTCCCGATGTTGGGGGAGTCCAGAACCAGGGGCCACACACACACAGTTTAAGAATAAGGGGTAAGCCATTTAGAACGGAGACGAGGAAACACTATTTCTCACAGAGAGTGGTGAGTCTGTGGAATTCTCTGCCTCACAGAGGGCGGTGGAGGCCAGTTCTCTGGATGCTTTCAAGAGAGAGATAGATAGGGCTCTTAAAGATAGCGGAGTCAGGGGATATGGGGGAGAAGGCAGGAATGTGGATGATCAGCCATGATCACATTGAATGGCGGTGCTGGCTCGAAGGGCCGAAAGGCCTCTACTCCTGCACCTATTGTCTATTGTCTAGGAGGAGATGAAGATGATATGCTGATGAAAAGAGATCAGATTTGCTCAGTTACACTTTAATAATCATGTACTCTGCAGTTTTGGAAATAGTTTTACTGCACGGCTTTCCCCAGCGTTGGTTAACATGTGTTAATTTGTGCTAAATGTTGTTCATTGGACAGTTACAGATGTGGGTGGCAGTTGTTTCCTTACACAATACAAGCATTTCAATCAAAGTGCCGTGTGAATTACAGGGAAGACTCATTACTGCTCTGTAACTTTCAGCGCGGGAATTAATCAACGGAGATAAAGTCAGTCTT
>NW_026576656.1:12500-25000 GCF_028641065.1 Leucoraja erinaceus
GCAAGTCCAGGACAAGGGGTCACACAGTTTAAGGATACGGGGGAAATCTTTTAGGACCGAGATGAGGAAAACATTTTTTTTTCACACACAGAGAGTGGTGAATCTGTGGAATTCTCTGCCACAGAGGGTAGTTGAGGCCACACAGTTCATTGGCTATATTGAAGAGGGAGTTAGATGTGGCCCTTGTGGCTAAAGGGATCAGGGGGTATGGAGGGAAGGCAGGGATGGGATACTGAGTTGGATGATCAGCCATGATCATATTGAATGGCGGTGCAGGCTCAAAGGGCTGAATGGCCTCTACTCCTGCACCTATTGTCTATGTTTCTATGTTTCTATGTCCCACCCAGTGTGTAAAACAGGTTATCGTCTCCAAGCCCAAGCCGGGCCACTGAGAATTGGGATCACTTGGTCGAAGGTAGTGTCTTATTACTCATCTATTATTAACTAATCAGGATTGTAATTTGCCACATCTGGATCTCCAATTAGCCACATGTGGCTAACAGCTCAGATTTCACACAGGCCTGACCTGGAATGAAATCAGTTTCATTCCTCGTTAGAACATTTGCCTCTACGAATGGCCTCTACTCCTGCACATGTTGTCTATTGTCTATTGTCACTCAGCGGGCCGGGCAACACCTCTGGAGGGAAGGAATTGGTGACGTTTCAGTGTTGAGACCCTTCGTTGTTTTTCCGCTGACTGGTTAGCGCGCAACAAATGTACCTCGCTGAAACTCCGTACACGTGACAATAAACTGAACTCAAACAGGTGATCGATGGTCAGCATGGACTCAATGGGCCGAAGGGCCTGCTTCCATTCACTCAGGACCCCCTCAGCACAATATCAAAACATAGAAACATAGACAACAGGTGCAGGAGTAGAGGCCATTCGGCCCTTCGAGCCTGCGCCGCCATCCAATATGATCATGGCCGATCATCCCCAATCAGTACCCCGTTCCTGCCTTCTCTCCATATCCCCTGATTCCGTTAGCCCTAAGAGCTAAATCTAACTCTCTCTTGAAAACATCCAGTGAATCGGCCTCCACTGCCTGAATCTGTGGCAGAGAATTCCACAGACTCACCACTCTCTGGGTGAAAAAGTTTTTCCTCGTCTCAGTCCTAAATGGCCGACCCCTTATTCTTAAACTGTGTGTGTGTGTGGCCCCTGGTTCTGGATTCCCCCAACATCGGGAAACATTTTTCCTGCATCTAGTCTGTCCAATCCCTTAACAATTTGATATGTTTCTATAAGATCCTTCTATATTCATAGAAACATAGAAACATAGAAATTAGGTGCAGGAGTAGAGGCCATTCGGCCCTTCGAGCCTGCACCGCCATTCAATATGATCATGGCTGATCATCCAACTCAGTATCCTGTACCTGCCTTCTCTCCATACCCCCTGATCCCCTTAGCCACAAGGGCCACATCTAACTCCTCTCTTAAATATAGCCAATGAACTGGCCTCGACTACCCTCTGTGGCAGAGAGTTCCAGAGATTCACCACTCTCTGTGTGAAAAAAGTTCTTCTCATCTCGGTTTTAAAGGATTTCCCCCTTATCCTTAAGCTGTGACCCCTTGTCCTGGACTTCCCCAACATCGGGAGCAATCTTCCTGCATCTAGCCTGTCCAACCCCTTAAGAATTTTGTAAGTTTCTATAAGATCCCCTCTCAATCTCCTAAATTCTAGAGAGTATAAACCAAGTCTATCCAGTCTTTCTTCATAAGACAGTCCTGACATCCCAGGAATCAGTCTGGTGAACCTTCTCCGTACTCCCTCTATGGCAATAATGTCCTTCCTCAGATTTGGAGACCAAAACTGTACGCAATACTCCAGGTGTGGTCTCACCAAGACCCTGTACAACTGCAGTAGAACCTCCCTGCTCCTATACTCAAACAAGTACAAACTGAGTACAAGCCCAGTCGATCCATTCTCTCGACACAAAACATTGAGACATCACTTAAACTTTGGGTTAAATGACGTCTCCGGGGACCAGCAGGCGTTTGGGATCTGGACTTGCCAACTGCACCTCCAGAGAGGAACGTAGAGAAACTTCGAGAGGAATTTGCAGAGAAATACCACTCATGTGTGACTTGGACCTAGGCTGCTGTGGTGTGTTGGACCCTGCGTGTACAATATCCAGCCTTACAAGAGAAATCAGGTTTAGCGCACAAACAGATAGACTGGTCAATCCATCACAGGAGACATGCAGTGTTCGGCCAGGGCCCATAGATGTGTTATTCATCGGTGAGACAAGCTCGCTGGCAGCTGTACAGAACCTTTTGTTTTGTTTCTGTGTGAATCTAGGCTGCATCTTCTCAAAAAAAAAATCTTCTTGGTGAGTTGAAGATGTGGCTCGGTTTAGTGGAGAGATACAGCCTGCAAACAGGCCCTTCAGCCCAAATTGTGAAGAAGGGTTCTGACCCGAAAGTCACCTATCCATGCAAAAATGATTTGAGTATAGGAGCAGGGAGGTTCTACTGCAGTTGTACAGGGTCTTGGTGAGACCACACCTGGAGTTTTGCGTACAGTTTTGGTCTCCAAATCTGAGGAAGGACATTATTGCCATAGAGGGAGTGCAGAGACGGTTCACCAGACTGATTCCTGGGATGTCAGGACTGTCTTATGAAGAAAGACTGGATAGACTTGGTTTATACTCTCTAGAATTTAGGCGATTGAGAGGGGATCTTATAGAAACTTACAAAATTCTTTAGGGGTTGGACAGGCTAGATGCAGGAAGATTGTTCCCGATGTTGGGGAAGTCCAGGACAAGGGGTCACAGCTTAAGGATAAGGGGGAAATCTTTTAAAACCGAGATGAGGAGAACTTTTTTCACACAGAGAGTGGTGAATCTCTGGAACTCTCTGCCACAGAGGGTAGTTGAGGCCTGTTCATTGGCTATATTTAAGAGGGAGTTAGAAGTGGCCCTTGTGGCTAAGGGGATCAGGGGGTATGGAGAGAAGGCAGGTACGGGATACTGAGTTGGATGATCAGCCATGATCATATTGAATTGCGAATGGTGCAGGCTCGAAGGGCCGAATGGCCTCTACTCCTGCACCTAATTTCTATGTTTCTACGTTTCTCCACAGATGCTGCCTGACCCACTGAGTTATGGTACAGCAGCATCTATGGAGCTAAGGAAATAGGCAACGTTTCGGGCCAAAACCCTTCTGGAAATAGGCAACGTTTCGGGCCGAAACCCGGAAGGGTTTTGGCCCGAAACGTTGCCTATTTCCTTAGCTCCATAGATGCTGCTGCACCCGCTGAGTTACTCCAGCACTCTGTGAAACGTCACCTATCCATGTTCCCCACAGATGCTGCCTGACCTATAGTTTAGAGATACAGCGCGGAAACAGGCCCTTCGGCCCACCGAGTCCGTGCCGACCAGCGATCCCCGCACACTAACACTATCCCACTCACACTAGGGAGAATTTTTACACTACTGCCCAGCCAATTCACCTACAAACCTGCACGTCTTTGGAGTGTGGGAGGAAACTAAAGATCTCGGAGAAAATCCATGCAGGTCACGGGGAGAACGTGCAAACTCCGTACAGACAGCGCCCGTAGTCGGGATCGAACCCGGGTCTCCGGCGCTGGGAGGCAGCAGACTCTACCGCTGCGCCACCGTGCTGCCCAATGGGTTTAATGGACACAGAGTGCTGGAGTAACTCAGCGGGTGCAGCAGCATCTATAGAGCTAAGGAAATAGGCAACGTTTCGGGCCGAAACCCTTGCGGGTTTCGGCCCGAAACGTTGCCTATTTCCAGAAGGATTTCGGCCAGAAACGTTGCCTATTTCCTTCGCACCATAGATGCTGCTGCACCATAACTGAGCGGGTCAGGCAGCATCTGTGGAGAACATGGATAGGTGACGTTTCACAGAGTGCTGCAGTAACTCGGCAGATCAGGCAGCATCTGTGGAGAACACGGATAGGTGACGTTTCACAGAGTGCTGGAGTAACTCAGCGGGTCAGGCAGCATCTGTGGAGAACATCGACAGGTGACATTTCGGGTCAGGGTCCTTCTTCAAATCTTTATATATACATGTACAATTTACTGAAACCAATCAGCCTACAAACCTGCACGTACGTCTTTGGAGCGTGGGAGGAAACCGGAGCGCCCGGAGAAAACTCACGCAGGTCACGGGGAGAACGTGCAAACTCCGTACAGACAGCGCCCGTAGTCGGGATCGAACCCGGGTCTCTGGCCCCGTGAGGCGGCGAATCTGCTGCTGAGCCGAAACATGTCAGGCTAAATATTGGAGAGAGGGAGACAATGGGAGAGCTCCCGGCATTTGCTTATTAAGGAGCAGCCCTGGTCAACCTTTGTCATCCAGGGAGCCGGATAATATATTGCATGTACAGGCTTGATAAATCAATTCATAAAGCTTCAGATTCCGTTCCGTTTCCTTCTCTAATGGTCTCGCCGGCCAGATTAAAGACTTTCTGTGGTCTGCCTGAAATTATTGCTGAATAGGCAGTTTCTATCTGAGCAGCCAGCTGCATTGTATATATCACCAAAAGCCATTAGGTAGAGGGAGGCTTAAATCATTCAGACACAAATTGCCTCGTGTGGTGTGAAGTGTGGAGAGCGGGGGGGGAGGGAGGAGGGGGTGTAATGGAGGGGGGTGGGTGGTGGAAGATCAGGAGCATTTGCCCCCCCCCCCCCCCCCCCCCCCCCCCCCCAATCCAGTTCCTATCTCTGCTGTACCATTTTATCGGGATGTATCACAGCCTAGTTTGGGATTCGACGAGTGTAGCCGGGACATCCCGTATACTTGGGATTCCTGGGATGTCAGGACTTTGGACAAAGGATTTGAGTATAGGAGCAGGGAGGTTCTACTGCAGTTGTACAGGGTCTTGGTGAGACCACACCTGGAGTATTGCGTACAGTTTTGGTCTCCAAATCTGAGGAAGGACATTATTGCCATAGAGGGAGTGCAGAGAAGGTTCACCAGACCGATTCCTGGGATGTCAGGACTGTCTTATGAAGAAAGACTGGATAGATCGGCTTGTACTCGCTAGAATTTAGGAGATTGAGGGGGGGATCTTATAGAAACTTACAAAATTCTTAAGGGGTTGTGGACAGGCTAGATGCAGGAAGATTGTTCCCGATCATCCAACTCAGTATCCCATCCCTGCCTTCTCTCCATACCCCCTGATCCCTTTAGCCACAAGGGCCACATCTAACTCCCTCTTAAATATCGCCAATGAACTGTGTGGCCTCAACTACCTTCTGTGGCAGAGAATTCCACAGATTCGCCACTCTCTGTGTGTGAAAAATGTTTTCCTCATCTCGGTCCTAAAAGATTTCCCCCTTATCTTTAAACTGTGTGTGACCCCTTGTTCTGGACTTCCCCAACATCGGGAACAATCTTCCTGCATCTAGCCTGTCCAACCCCTTAAGAATTCTGTAAGTTCCTATAAGATCCCACCTCAATCTTCTAAATTCTACTGAGTACAAGCCGAGTCTATCCAGTCTTTCTTCATCTGAAAGTCCTGACATCCCAGGAATCAGTCTGGTGAACCTTCTCTGTATTCCCTCTATGGCATGAAACGCCACCTATCCATGTTCTCCACAGATGCTGCCTGACCCGCTGAGTTATGGTGCAGCAGCATCTATGGAGCTAAGGAAATAGGCAACGTTTCGGGCCGAAATCCTTCTGGAAATAGGCAACGTTTCGGGCCGAAACCCTTACGGGTTTCGGCCCGAAACGTTGCCTATTTCCTTAGCTCCATAGATGCTGCCTGACCCGCTGAGTTACTCCAGCACTCTGTGAAACGTCACCTATCCATGTTCTCCACAGATGCTGCCTGACCCACTGAGTTACTCCAGCACTCTGTGAATCGTCACCTATCCATGTTCTCCACAGATGCTGCCTGACCCGCTGAGTTACTCCAGCACTTTGTATCTATCTTCGGTATAAACCAGCATCTGCAGTTCCTTACTTCACCCGGGCATTTGTCCTGTCCGACACACACTCGGGACAATTTGACCAGGCCAGTTAACCTACAAACCTGTACGTCTTTGGTGTGCGGGAGGAAACCGGAGCGCCTGGAGGAAACCCAGGAGGTCACGGACCCGGGTCCGATCCTGATCACGGGTGCTGTCTGTACGGAGTTTGCACGTTCTCCCCGTGACCTGCGTGGGTTTTCTCCGGGTGCTCCGGTTTGCTCCCACACTCCAAAGTCGGAAACGTTTGAAGATTAATTGGCTTGGCTAAATTGTAAATTGTCACTAGTTACAGGTTTACAGTTTAGTTTCTTGTCCCGTGTAACGAGGTACAGTGAAAAGCTTTTGTTGCGCGCTAACCAGTCAGTGGAAAGACAATACAATTTTGGTCGCCCAATTATAGGAAGGATGTCAACAAAATAGAGAGAGTACAGAGGAGATTTACTAGAATGTTGCCTGGGTTTCAGCAACTAAGTTACAGAGAAAGGTTGAACAAGTTAGGTCTTTATTCTCTGGAGCGCAGAAGGTTAAGGGGGGACTTGATAGAGGTCTTTAAAATGATGAGAGGGATAGACAGAGTTGACGTGGACAAGCTTTTCCCACTGAGAATAGGGCCAATATTCCCTCAAGGGGACAATGACTGTCAGAATTAACCCTCTGGGACAGAAGTTTAGGGGTAACATGAGGGGGAACTTCTTTACTCAGAGAGTGGTAGCGGTGTGGAATGTGAGCTTCCCCAGTGGAACAATCTTCCTGGAGGCAGGTTTAATTGGTATCAGTTTAAAAAAGATTCCCTCTCAGGCTCCTATTCTAGAGAGAAGGGAATGGATCCAGTTTTCTGGTATGAGTGCATCCAGGAATCAGTGGGACCTAAGGGGAAAAAGTTGTTCGGCACGGACTTGTAGGGCCGAGATGGCCTGTTTCCGTGCTGTAATTGTTATATGGTTATATGGTTAATACGCGATTACAATCGAGCCGTCCACAGTGTACAGATACATGATGAAGGGAATAATGTTTAGTGCAAGGTAAAGCCGGCAAAGTCCGATCAAGGATAGTCCGAGGGTCACCAATGAGGTAGATAGTAGTTCAGGACCGCTCTCTGATTGTGGTGGGATGGTTCATCGTGTTAGTGTACGGGGAAGATCTCTGGACGGCACGGACTCGGTGGGCCGAAGGGCCTCTCTCTGCGCTCTCCCTCTAAACTAAAGGAGACTAAATGAAGATGGTCTTTGGGGAACGCAGGAATAGCGAGGTGGGAGGTGAGTGGAGGACTCACTGAGGCGGCAACAGGAACAATCGATGAGGGGAAATTAAATAAAGGCCAAGAGACAATGGCCACGATGACAGATACTTAATCCCAGATTGAGCGCAAATCAATAGCAGGGAGGATCCGGGCCAATTGAGTGATCGACATCCAAAGATTCCCCGAGGAGATTCCAATCCGAGCACCCAAACCACTGCACATGCTGGCAAACTCAAACAGGAACGGCAGACACTGCAGGTGATGCTCAGTGGGTCAGCCTGCATCTGCGGAAAGAGAGACACTAAATGTTTGGTTTTGTTTAGACAATAGACAATAGGTGCAGGAGTAGAGGCCATTCGGCCCTTCGAGCCAGCACCACCATTCAATGTGATCATGGCTGATCATCCCCAATCAGTACCCCGTTCCTGCCTTCTCCCCATATCCCCTGACTCCGCTATCTTTAAGAGCCCTATCTAGCTCTCTCTTGAAAGCATCCAGAGAACCGGCCTCCACCGCCCTCTGTGAGGCAGAGAATTCCACAGACTCACCCACTCTCTGGGAGTAAAAGTGTTTCCTCGTCTCCGTTCTAAATGGCTTACCCAGTTGTATAGAGGTTCTTCTGCAGTTGTACAGGGCTCTGGTGAGACCACATCTGGAGTATTGCGTACAGTTTTGGTCTCCTAATTTGAGGTTCTTCTGCAGACAGGGCTTGTGATTGAGGTACAGTTTTGGTCAGCTAATAGGAAGGACCAGATTGAGGCAGTCCCTGGGATGGCGGGACTGTCATATGAGGAAAGATTGAAAAGACTAGGCTTGTATTCACTGGAGTTTTAGAAGGATGATGGGGGGGGGGGATCTTATAGAAACATATAACATTATAAAAGGACTGGACAAGCTAGATGCAGGAAAAATGTTCCCAATGTTGGGCGAGTCCAGAACCAGGGGCCACACACACAGTCTTAGAATAAAGGGGAGGTCATTTGAGACTGAGGTGAGAAAAAACTTTTTCACCCAGAGAGTTGTGAATTTGTGGAATTCCCTGCCACAGAGGCCAAGTCACTGGATGGATTTAAGAGAGAGTTAGATAGAGCTCTAGGGGCTAGTGGAGTCAGGGGATATGGGGAGAAGGCAGGCATGGGTTATTGATTGGGGGCCATGATCACATAGAAACATAGAAACATAGAAATTAGGTGCAGGAGTAGAGACCATTCGGCCCTTCGAGCCTGCACCGCCATTCAATATGATCATGGCTGATCATCCAACTCAGTATCCCGTACCTGCCTTCTCTCCATACCCCCTGATCCCCTTAGCCACAAGGGCCACATCTAACTCCCTTTTAAATATAGCCAATGAACTGTGCCTCAACTACCCTCTGTGGCAGAGAGTTCCAGAGATTCGCCACTCTCTGTGTGAAAAAAGTTCTTCTCATCTCGGTTTTAAAGGATTTCCCCCTTATCCTTAAGCTGTGACCCCTTGTCCTGGACTTCCCCAACATCGGTAACAATCTTCCTGCATCTAGCCTGTCCAACCCCTTAAGAATTTTTGGAAGGAACTGCAGATGCTGGGCTATACTGAAGATAGACACAGAGTGCTGGAGTAACTCAGCGGGTCAGGCACCCCTTAAGAATTTTGTAAGTTTGTATAAGATCCCCTCTCAATCTCCTAAATTCTAGAGAGTACAAACCAAGTCTATCCAGTCTTTCTTCATAAGACAGTCCTGACATCCCAGGAATCAGTCTGGTGAACCTTCTCTGTACTCCCTCTATGGCAAGAATGTCTTTCCTCAGATTAGGAGACCAAAACTGTACACAACAGTCCTATATTCTAGAGAGTATATGAATGGCGGGTGCTGGCTCGAAGGGCCGAATGGCCTCTACTCCTGCACCTATTGTCTATGTTTCTGAGCTGCCTCACCCGCTGAGTTTCTCCAGCATTTTTCATCCACGTTGTTCCGTTTACAAAGCCGCTGATTCACGCACAAAGCTCGATGGGACTTCCAGTGCCCTCTGCGATCTGGCATCTAATTCCTGTAGATAATTAAAATTAATTGACACTAGATTATCAATGTCAGCCGAGCCTATCAACACGGCAACAGTCAGGCCTGAGGATAATTGTACACGCTGAGCTGTAAAACTCAGGGAAAAATTAATCTAGGAGATGTCAGAATGGCTGCAGTCGGTCAGTCTCAACCCCTCCTCTGGTAATATGGTCATCCATTCTGGTGACCAGGGTCATAGTGACGACATTAATCACTGGATGACTCAATTAGGCACACAAGCATGTTCCAACATGAGTAAGGGGATTAGCCTTGGGGCAATGAGTGGACCACCCATGGATCAGATAGTCGAGACAAGGAACCGCAGGCGCAGGGTTGCACAAAAAGACACAGAGTGCTGGAGTAACTCAGCGGGTCAGGCAGCATCTGTGGAGAACATGGATAGGTGACGTTTCACAGAGTGCTGGAGTAACTCAGCGGGTCAGGCAGCATCTGTGGAACTAAGGAAATAGGCAACGTTTTGGGCCGAAACCCTTACGGGTTTCGGCCCAAAACGTTGCCTATTTCCAGAAGGATTTCGGCCCGAAACGTTGCCTATTTCCTTAGCTCCATAGATGCTGCTGCACCATAACTCAGCGGGTCAGGCAGCATCTGTGGAGAACATGGATAGGTGACGTTTCACAGAGTGCTGGAGTAACTCAGCGGGTCAGGCAGCATCTGTGGAGAACATGGATAGGTGACGTTTCACAGAGTGCTTGAGTAACTCAGCGGGTGCAGCAGCATCTATGGAGCTAAGGAAATAGGCAACGTTTCGGGCTGAAACCCTTACGGGTTTCGGCCCAAAACGTTGCCTATTTCCAGAAGGATTTCGGCCCGAAACGTTGCCTATTTCCTTAGCTCCATAGATGCTGCTGCACCCGCTGAATTACTCCAGCACTCTGTGTCTATCTTCGGTATAGCCCAGCATCTGCAGTTCCTTACAAAATTCTTAAGGGGTTGGACAGGCTAGATGCAGGAAGATTGCTCCCGATGTTGGGGAAGTCCAGGACAAGAGGTCACAGCTTAAGGATAAGGGGGAAATCCTTTAAAACCGAGATGAGAAGAACTTTTTTCACACAGAGAGTGGTGAATCTCTGGAACTCTCTGCCACAGAGGGTAGTTGAGGCCACACAGTTCATTGGCTATATTTAAGAGGGAGTTAGATGTGGCTAAGGGGATCAGGGGGTATGGAGAGAAGGCAGGTACGGGATACTGAGTTGGATGATCAGCCATGATCATATTGAATGGCGGTGCAGGCTCGAAGGGCCGAATGGCCTCTACTCCTGCACCTAATTTCTATGTTTCTATGTTTCCTCCACCTCTGCTTGTCCACTGGTCGAACCATGTGGGGATTTATGGCGTATCTTTGTGGGCTGTAGATATCGGCAGGTTTGAAATACGTCAAGCTAAGAGCAGGTCACCTGACTGGGCCCTGCTGCTCCTGAGAATGGATGGTGAAAGCATGTCGGCAGTTTTACTGCTCTCCCCACCACCTGTAAGGTGATTCATTCTAACCGCCATCGATCACGCTCGCTGGGATCGTTACATTCCTGCTCATCCCAGCCTGTTTGTGCATCCCAAATCCCAGAAGATTTGTGGGGGCAGGAACTGCACAGATGCCTGGTTTAAACCGAAGATAGACACAAAAAGCTGGAGTAACTCAGCGGGTCAGGCAGCATCTGTGGAGAACATGGATAGGTGACGTTTCACAGAGTGCTGGAGTAACTCAGCGGGTGCAGCAGCATCTATGGAGCTAAGGAAATAGGCAACGTTGCAGGTCAAAATCCTTCTGGAAATAGACAACGTTTCGGGCTGGATGATGAGCCATGATCATATTGAATGGCGGTGCAGGCTCGAAGGGCCGAATGGCCTCTACTCCTGCACCTATTGTCGATGTTTCTTTGTTTCTATGATTCACCTGCCTTCTCCCCATAATCTCTCGAAGCAAAGGAAAGGAGAGGCTGGTTTCATGCACAAAAGGACACACAGAGAGTGCTGGAGTAACTCAGCGGGACAGGCAGCGTCTCTGGGGTGACGTTTCGGGTCGAGACCCTGTGTGTCTACCTGTGTGTCTACCTGTGTCTCTACCTGTGTGTCTACCAGTGTGTCTACCTGTACATCTACCTGTGTCTCTACCTGTGTGTCTACCAGTGTGTCTACCTGTACATCTACCTGTGTCTCTACCTGTGTGTCTACCTGTGTGTCTACCTGTACATCTACCTGTGTCTCTACCTGTGTGTCTACCTGTGTGTCTACCTGTGTGTCTACCTGTGTGTCTACCTGTGTGTCTACCTGTGTGTCTACCTGTGTGTCTACCTGTGTGTCTACCTGTGTGTCTACCTGTGTGTCTACCTGTGTGTCTACCTGTGTGTCTACCTGTGTGTCTACCTGTGTGTCTACCTGTGTGTCTACCTGTGTGTCTACCTGTGTGTCTACCTGTGTGTCTACCTGTGTGTCCACCTGTGCATCTACCTGTGTGTCCTGGCAGTTTCTATTGTATGTGGGCAGAGACAGACGGCCGCTTCAGGAGGCTGCCCATCGAGGGCGGGCCAGGTGAACATTGCCGTCGAATGCCTTATTTTTCTGTCTGGCCGGGAATTTTCTGATGGCGGAATTGATGTGAAGTTTCTTTGTCGTTTCCCCCTCCCCCCCCCCTTGCCTCCCCCCACGCCCCCCCGCTGGGGGTTGGATGAGCAGAAATGAATTCAAAGTGGCGGATAAGGAACCGTAAGCAGCTCATGTGGCAATGAGCGATGTGGCAGCTCCGCAGCAGTCGAAACATCTTTTTAGTGCAAGGGGGTAAATTAGTCAGCAGACCTGACACGAGTCTCCGGGGAGCTGGAGACTGGAACTGTTCCCGCTGGTACTACCCCCCCCCGAGCACAAAGGAAGTCTTGAGATTAAGGATGTAAGGCAGGGGTGGGGGGGGTGGGGGGGGGGGGTGAGCTTACGGGCGACACTACCACTGACAAGCCCTTCCTTCACACCGAGCATCGGATGAACAGCAGGATCTCAAACGGAGCAGTTGAAATAGAAACATAGACAATAGGTGCAGGAGTAGAGGCCATTCGGCCCTTCGAGCCAGCACCATTCGCCATTCGATATGATCATTCAAACATGGCTGATCTAGGTTACACAAAAAAGCTGGAGAAACTCAGCGGGTGCAGCAGCATCTATGGAGCGAAGGAAATAGGCAACGTTTCGGGCCGAAACCCTTCATGGCTGATCTAGTGCTGCACCAAGGCACTGTAGAAAAATAGAAACATGGAAAATAGG
>NW_026576656.1:32500-77710 GCF_028641065.1 Leucoraja erinaceus
TCCCCCCTCCCGACTCCTCCCCCTCTCCCGCCTCCCCCTCCTTCTCTCCTCCCTCCCCTCTTTCTTCCCCTCTCTACTCCCCCTCTCATCCTCTCTCCCTTCTCCCCCACTCTCCCCTCTCCTCCTACCTCTATCTCTTCTCGGCTGCTCCTCCTCTCTCTCTCCCTCTCCCTCTCCTCTCCCCCCTCTCTCCTCCCTCGCTCCCTCCTCTTCCTCACCCAACGCATGCACCCTTCTCAGAGGTCTGTCCTCCCTTGACTCTCCTCTCATTCTCTCTCTCCCCTCCTCTCTTCCCTCCCCTCTCTCCCCATCCTCCTCCTGGCGAGAGAGAAGACCTCCTCTCGTCTCTCCCCCTCTCTCTCCTTGCTCTCTTGAGCTCTCCTCGGTCCTCCCCCCCTCTGCCCTTTCCCCCCTCCTCCCCTCTCTCCCCCTCTCTCTCCCTCACTGTCCATCTCCCTCAATGTCCCACTATCCTCTCCCCTCTCCTCACTCTTTGCCCTCCACTCGACCCCCCTCACCCTCCCCCCACTCCCAACTCTCTCCCCCCCCCCCTCCCTCTCTCACCCCCTCCTCCCCCTCCCCTCTCATCCCTCCCTCACCTCTCCTCCCCCTCTCTCCCCCCATCTCTTCCCGCCCTCTCTCCATCCTCTCTTCCCCTCTCCCTCTCCCCTCTCTCTCTCAGAGACACTCCTCTCTCTCTCTTCCCTCTCTCTCCCCCCCCCCTCTCTTTCCTCTTCCCGCTCCCTTCTCACCCCCCCTCTTCTTCTGCTCTCCTCTCCCCTCTCTCTCCCACCCTCCTCTCTCTCCAGCTCTCTTCACCCTCTCTCTCTCTCCCCCTTTAGTCTCTCTCGCCACCCTCTCCTCTCTCTGTCTCCCCTCTCTTTTTCTCATACAAACTCTTTTTTTCCTCTCGAGAGTGGTATCTCTCCCTATATCTCCTCGCTCTCTCTTCCTCTATGACCCTCTCTCTCTCTCTATTATCACTTCTTCTCTCTTTTTTTCCTCTCTCACCCCACTCTCTTTTTTCCCACCTCTCTCTACTGGCTCTCCGCTCTTCCCCCTTCTTTCACTTCTTTTCCCCGGTTCTCTCCCCCCCACTCTCTCTGTCCCTCTCCTCCCCACCCTACCATTCTCCCTGTACTCTCATTTCGATTTGTCTCTCTCTCCAAGGTGTGGTAGCACCTCGCTCGTTATCCTCATTTTTCCCGCCTCATCTGTCATCTTCTAGCCTTTTTCCGGAAGTACTCTCCCCAGGTCGGTACACGAGCCGTGGTGGGCAACTTAGGGACCACGGAAATCCTCTCCCCCTCCCACACCTCCCACTATCTCTCGATCATTGCCCCCCGACCCGAATCCAATTTACCCAGTCTATGTCCCCCCCGTTTGAAGCAAAACCATCACTGTTCCTTTCTGTCCTATGGACACTCCACGGTCACTTTGAATCTTGAATCGAGAGAGATATTAAGGTAACAAAACCTGGAGTTATGAGAGTGATGGAGGATTAGAACATAGACAACAGGGCAGGGGAGGAATTCGGGGGGGTGGGGAAAGGGACCATCGCACCTTCATTGTGATCAGGGGCATGAATTTGAAGTTAAAATTTGCCTCTTAAATCAGATTAACAACTTTCAAAGGGTTTTTCTCTGCAGCGGATTAGCGGGCGATGAGCAGGACCCGGCACCCACTGCCCTTTGCTTAATTTAAACCAAGTGATCATCCCACACAAAGTGCGGAGGTAACTCAGCGGGGGGTGAACGGCAGCATCTGGGGAGAAGGAACGGAGTGACTGTGTGTGTGTACAGTGACTGAGAAAGTCGGGGTGGCGGGTCTGGGTTAGAGGGTGAGACGGTACAGACTGTGTGAAAAAAAGGAGAGGTGTGATGGAAGGGCTCACAGTGTGGAACATGCAAGACGGTGTGGAAAAATGGGTGTGTACACCAGAGCAACGATTGTGCTGCATGTGGTGTTGGTTGAATTGTGATCATGTGAAGCGTGTAGCGGCAAAAAGGCCTGCACTGTACCTCCGGTACATGTGTGACCTAGTGTGCGTGTGTGGTGAAGCGAGACCCTACAAAGCAGACGATCAATATTGTGTGGGCTGATGTGTGGACATGAGGCCTGCCAGTCGTGTGTGGTGCTTACCTTCAACGTGTGTGTGTGTATGTGTGGATACAAAGAATGGGTCTTCTGCATGCCCTGAGGATCCACATATGTACAACGTGGCCTTGTCCCCATATTCCGTGTGTCCACTAGCGTTTAAGAGCCACTATCTAGTGATATTAATGGGTGTTGGGAAAATGTGTTGTAACTTGTCCCGGTGTGTGTGAGTGTGTGAGTGTGGAGTGGTGTGATGTGAGTGTGGTGAGTGAGTAGTGTGTGTTATGAGTGTGTAAGTGCGTGTGTTTAGTGGTGTGTGTGTGGTGTGGTGTGAGTGTGTGTGGTGTGTGCGTGTGAGGTGTCAGTGTGATGTGAGTGAGTCGTGGAGTGTGTGCGTGTACGTGTGTGTGTGGTGTAATGTGTGTGGGGGTGTGTATGTGCTTGTGATGTGAGGTGGGTGTGTGTGTGTGCGTGTTTGTGTGTGGTGGGGGAGGGGTGGTGCGGGTGTGTGTGGGCTGGTGTGTGGTGTGGGTGTGCGTGTGTGTGAGTGTGGAGTGTAGGGTGGGTGTGTGTCGTGTGGTGTGTGTGTGTGAGTGGTGCGTGCGTCGTGCAGTGCGGTGCGTGCGTGTGGGTGGGAGGTGTGTGTGTGCGTGTGTGTGTGGGTGTGTGGTATGTGTGTGTGTGTGTGTATGTGTGTGTGTGTGTGAGTGTGTGTGTGCGTGTGTGTGTGTGTGTGTGTGTGTGTGTGTGTGTGTGTGTGTGTGTGTGTGTGTGTGCGTGTGTGTGTGTGTGTGTGTGTGTGTGTGTGTGTGTGTGTGTGTGAGTGGGTGTGTGCGTTGGGTGTGTGTGTTTGTTGTGCGTGTGGTGTGCGTGTGCTATGTGGTGGGTGTGTGTGTTGTGGTGAAGTGCGAGTGTGGGTGTTGTGGCGTGTGCATGTGTGTGGCGTGGTGTGTGATGTGTGCGAGTGTGTGGGTGTGTGGTGTGTTGTGTGGGTGTGCGTGCAAGTGTGTGTGGTGCGTGTGAGGTGCGTGCGAGTGTGTGTGTGTGTTGTGCGTGTGTGCGTTGACTGTGCGTGCGTGGTGTGTGTGTGTGTTCGTGTGTGCGTGTGAGTGCGTGTGTGATGGTGTGTGTGTGTGTGCGTGTGCGTGCGTGGGTGTGTGTGTGTGTGAGAGTGACGTGTGTGTGTGTGTGTGTGTGTGTGTGGTGCGGTGAGGTGTGTGTGTGTGAGTGAGGTGGTGTGTGTGTGAGTGAGGTGTGTGTGTGGTGTGGTGTGTGTTGTGTGTGTGTGTGGTGTGTGTGTTGTGTGTGTGTGTGTTTGTGTGTGCTGTGTGTGTGTGTATGTGCGCGTGCGTGTGTGTGTGTGCGTGCCTGGCGTGTGTTGAGTGAGTGCGTGTGTGTGTGTGCGTGTGGTGTGTGTGTGATGTGTTGTGTGCGTGTGTGTGTGTGCTGTGTGTGTGTGCGTTTTGTGGTAGTGCCAGTGTGTGCAGTGATCACTGGGTCAGCACGGACTCGGTGGGACCGAAGGGCCTGTTTGAGCGCTGTATCTCTGTGTTGTGTCCATCTCATTACTGCTCTTCCTGAGGACCAATCAATCACCGGCTTCCCAATCTGTCCGATAGCTGTCTGGGGGGTGCTCGTATCGATCAATCAGCCTTCAACAGACGGGCAACTGTGTCTCGGACGTCAATGTAAACTTTCCCATTGATTTGATTGGCATGAATTATTCACCATTGCTAATAACACGACTGCAGGGGTGTGGGCTGTGGCCTCGAGCACCAAGGCTGTTCCATGATCGGTATCGTGGCTTCTGCCAATAAAATTCCATGATGCAGTGTGATGGGAAACATAGTGTGTGTGGTTGCTGTGACAATAGACATTAGACAATAGGTGCAGGAGTAGAGGCCATTCGGAAATAGGAGAAAATAGAAGGAAATAGGCGACGTGTCGGGCCGAAACCTGGAAGGAAATAGGCAACGTTTCGGGCTGAAACCCGTAAGGGTTTCGGCCCGAAACGTTGCCTATTTCCTTCGCTCCATAGATGCTGCTGCACCCGCTGAGTTTCTCCAGCATTTTGTCTACAATAAGCAACAGGTGCAGGAGTAGAGGCCATTCGGCCCTTCGAGCCAGCACCGCCATTCAATATGATCACGGCTGATCATCCCCAATCAGTACCCCGTTCCTGCCTTCTCCCCATATCCCCTGACTCCGCTATCTTTAAGAGCCCTATCCAGCTCTCTCTTGAAAGTATCCAGAGAACCGGCCTCCACCGCCCTCTGGTGAGGCAGAGAATTCCACAGACTCACGACTCTCTGAGTGAAAAAGTGTTTCCTCGTCTCCGTTCTAAATGGCTTACCCCTTATTCTTAAACTGTGTGTGTGTGTGGCCCCTGGTTCTGGACTCCCCCAACATCGGGAACATGTTTCCTGCCTCTAGCGTGTCCAAACATGCTAGCGTGTTTTCATATGAAGAAAGACTGGATAGACTCGGCTTGTGTACTCGCTAGAATTTAGAAGATTGAGGGGGGATCTTATAGAAACTTACAAAATTCTTAAGGGGTTGGACAGGCTGGATGCAGGAAGATTGTTCCCGATGTTGGGGGAAGTCCAGGACAAGGGGTCACAGTTTAAGGATAAGGGGGAAATCCTTTAGGACTGAGATGAGGAAAACATTTTTTCACACAGGGAGTGGTGAATCTCTGGAACTCTCTGCCACAGAGGGTAGTTGAGGCCAGTTCATTGGCTATATTTTAAGAGGGAGTTAGATGTGGCCCTTGTGGCTAAAGGGATCAGGGGGTTATGGAGAGAAGGCAGGTACGGGATACTGGGTTGGATGATCAGCCATGATCATATTGAATGATGGCGGGTGGATGCTGGCTCGAAGGGCCGAACAAGGCCTCTACTCCTGCACCTATTGTCTATGTTTCTATGTATTAGCCGGGACATCCCGTATATTTGGGCTGGCAAGATCAGTTGTTGATCATGGGGTACTGATTGGGGATGATCAGCCATGATCACATTGAATGGCGAATGGTGCTGGCTCGAAGGGCCGAATGGCCTCTACTCCTGAACCTATTGTCTATAAAACGCGTTAGTGTTGCTTTAACCCTTGTACATCGGCTGGCCTAGATGAGTCGGCGCTGATGAGTGTGGAGTCTGGGCACTATTGATTAATCAAAGGCAGGATCGTGTTTCTAATGGTCACTGATTGTTCACAGATATGCAGGCTAGCTCCATCAATCCCTTCACAGATATTTATCTTAAAGGCTTTAGAGGTGTCGTTCCAAAGGATTGATCAGTCTGAAGAAGGGTCTCGACCCGAAACATCACCCGTTCCTTCTCTCCAGAGATGCTGCCTGTCCCGCTGAGTTGCTCCAGCACTCTGTGTTTAAACCAGCATCTGCAGTTCCTTCCGACACATTTGCTACTCACCATCCTCAGCCTAGTCAGTCGGCAATCGTGGAATGAGCTTCCAGTGGAGGTGGTGGAGGCAGGTTCGATTTTATCATTTAAAAATAAATTGGATAGTTATATGGATGGGAAAAGAATGGAGGGTTATGGTCTGAGCGCAGGTAGATGGGACTAGGGGAGAATGAGTGTTCGGCACGGACTAGAAGGGTCGAGATGGCCTGTTTCCGTGCTGTAATTGTTATATGGTTGTATAAGGAGCGAAGGAAATAGGCAACGTTTCGGGCCGAAACCGGAAGGAAATAGGCAACGTTTCGGGCCGAAACCCGGAAGGGTTTCGGCCTGAAACGTTGCCTATTTCCTTCGCTCCATAGATGCTGCTGCACCCGCTGAGTTTCTCCAGCACTTTTGTCTACAATAAGCAACAGGTGCAGGAGTAGAGGCCATTTGGCCCTTCCAGCCAGCACCGCCATTCAATGTGATCACGGCTGATCATCCCCAATCAGTACCCCGTTCCTGCCTTCTCCCCGTATCCCCTGACTCCGCTATCTTTAAGAGCCCTATCTAACTCTCTCTTGAAAGTATCTCCAGAGAACCGGCCTCCACCGCCCTCTGTGAGGCAGAGAATTCCACAGACTCACCACTCTCTGTGAGAAAAAGTGTTTCCTCGTCTCCGTTCTAAATGGCTTGCCCCTTATTCTTAAACTGTGTGTGTGTGTGGCCCCTGGTTCTGGACTCCCCCAACATCGGGAACATGTTTCCTGCCTCTTGAGGAGGGGATCTAGAGAAAACAACACACAGTGCTGGAGGAACTCAGCGGGTCAGGCACCCTCTTGTAGTTATATAGTGATACAGCGTGGAAACAGGCCCTTCGGCCCAACTTGCCCACACCGGCCAACATGTCCCATCTACACTAGTCCCACCTGCCCGCGTTTCGTCCATATCCCTCCAAACCCGTGCTATCCATGTACCTGTCTAACTGTTTCTTAAACGTTGGGATAGTCCCAGCATCAACTACCTCCTCCTGCATTGGACACAAGAAGCTGGACTCACTCAGCTCTAGATGCTGCTCCTTCATTAAATATATTACAAGCGCTGCCTTGAAAGAATGGAGACTTGTTCATCCACAGAGTGCAGAATTACTGCAGTTGTACAGGGTCTTGGTGAGACCACACCTGGAGTATTGCGTACAGTTTTGGTCTCCAAATTTGAGGAAGGACATTCCTGCCGTAGAGGGAATACAGAGAAGGTTCACCAGACTGATTCCTGGGATGTCAGGACTTTCATATGAAGAAAGACTGGATAGACTCGGCTTGTACTCGCTAGAATTTAGAAGATTGAGAGGGGGATCTTATAGAAACTTACAAAATTCTTAAGGGGTTGGACAGGCTAGATGCAGGAAGATTGTTCCCGATGTTGGGGAAGTCCAGGACAAGGGGTCACACACACAGTTTAAGGATGAGGGGGAAATCTTTTAGGACCGAGATGAGAAAAACATTTTTTTTCCACACACAGAGAGTGGTGAATCTGTGGAACTCTCTGCCACAGAGGGTAGTCGAGGCCACACAGTTCATTGGCTATATTTAAGAGGGATATAAGTTAGATGTGGCCCTTGTGGCTAAAGGGATCAGGGGGTATGGAGAGAAGGCAGGTACGGGATACTGAGTTGGATGATCAGCCATGATCATATTGAATGGCGGTGCAGGCTCGAAGGGCCGAATGGCCTCTACTCCTGAACCTATTGTCTATAAAACGCGTTAGTGTTGCTTTAACCCTTGTACATCGGCTGGCCTAGATGAGTCGGCGCTGATGAGTGTGTAGTCTGGGCACTATTGATTAATCTAAGGCAGTATCCTGTTTCTAATGGTCACTGATTACTCACAGATATTCAGGCTAGCTCCATCAATCCCTGTGCAGGCTCGAAGGGCCGAATGGCCTCTACTCCTGCACCTATCGGCTATGTTTCTATGTAACTCAGCGGGACAGGCAGCATCTCTGGAGAGAAGGAAGGGCGATGTTTCGGGTCGAGACCCTTCTTCAGACAGGGATAGCATCAGCCACGTACACATCCCTGGCAGGGCCATCTGTCCATCGGTGCACAGACATGGAGTGAGAACAAGTTAATGAGCCTCTCGTTAGTGGGGTGGTGGAGGTTTGTATGTGGGAATGAATGGAGAGGCCAACAGGCTCTTGACCTGACCAGCACAGAGTCTAGCAGTGGGGAGCGACGTCTTGTACACCAGCATCATGAGTGGAAGAGTTTAGTTTGGAGATACAGCACGGAAACATAGCAACATAGACAATAGGTGCAGGAGTAGAGGCCATTCGGCCCTTCGAGCCAGCACCACCATTCAATGTGATCATGGCTGAGCGTCCCCAATCAGTACCCCGTTCCTGCCTTCTCCCCATATCCCTTGACTCCACTAGCCCCTATCTAACTCTCTCTTAAATCCATCCAGTGATTTGGCCTCCACTGCCCTCTGTGGCAGGGAATTCCACAAATCCACAACTCTCTGGGTGGAAAAGTTTTTTTCTCACCTCAGTCTTAAATGGCCTCCCCTTTATTCTAAGAGGAATTTCCTTTAGGAAGGAGATGAGGAGGAATTTCTTTAGACAGAGGTTGTGGTGAATCTGTGGAATTCTTTGCCACACAGACGGCTGTGGAGGCCACAAGTCAGTGGATATTTTTAAGGCAGAGATGGATAGATTCTTGATTAGTGCGGGTGTCAGGGGTTATGGGGAGAGGGCAGGAGAATGGGGTTAGGAGGGTGAGATAGATCAGCCATGATTGAATGGCACAGAGGGCAGTGGAGGCCAAGTCACTGGATGGATTTAAGAGAGAGTTAGATAGAGCTCTAAGGGCTAGTGGAGTCGAGGGATATGGGGAGAAGGCAGGCACGGGTTATTGATTGGGGACCTGGCTCGAAAGGGCCGAATGGCCTCCTCCTGCACCTATTGTCTATCGTCTATTCACCACCCTCTGTCTAAAGAGATTCCTCCTCATCCCCTCCCTAAAAGAACGCCCTTTAATCCTGAGGCTGCGCCCTCTGGTCCTAGACTGGTCCCAGGACTGTCTTATGAAGAAAGACTGGATAGACTTGGTTTATACTCTCTAGAATTTAGGAGATTGAGAGGGGGATCTTATAGAAACTTACAAAATTCTTAAGGGGTTGGACAGGCTAGATGCAGGAAGATTGTTCCCGATGTTGGGGAAGTCCAGAACAAGGGGTCACACAGTTTAAGGATAAGGGGGGAAGTATTTTAGCACCGAGAATAACATTTTTTTTCCCCACACAGAGAGTGGTAGTCGAGGCCACATGGTTCATTGGCTATATTTAAGAGGGAGTTAGATGTGGCCCTTGTGGCTAAAGGGATCAGGGGGTATGGAGAGAAGGCAGGTACGGGATACTGAGTTGGATGATCAGCCATGATCATATTGAATGGCGAATGGTGCAGGCTCGAAGGGCCGAATGGCCTCCTCCTGCACCTATCGTCTATCGTCTATTCACCACCCTCTGCCTAAAGAAATTCCTCCTCGTCTCCTCCCTAAAAGAACGCCCTTTATTCCTGAGGCTGCGCCCTCTGGCCCTAGACTCTCCCACCGTTGGGAACCAAAGATCCTATAGAAGACCCCTCTCCACTTCCGCTGTGTCCAGGCCCCAGACCATTCTAAGACACACGTCTAACAAAGCAATCAAGGAACAGTTGAGCAGAGCATTTTCCGACTAATTACTTCATTCCAGCGCTTCCTTCCAAGGGCTGGGGTTAAAGCTGCAACTGACGCCCTTGCTGGTAGATATTTTATTACCTCGGTTAGTGTTAGCACCTGCCCCTCTATCGCCTTTATAGATTCATAAATGTCCTCCGGATATTGGCTGCGTCAGATTAAAAAATAGGAAAGCGCTTTGTAATTATTCTAGCCGGGTTTAATTCGTGTAGGTTTACAGCGGGAGCTACAACGCCCGTGTTATTGGCGTCCGACAGCCTTTCCATCGCTCATTCAGCAAGGGGCTGGCCTTAGGACTATTTACGTTTTTTCATTTTGCACTAACAGCCCCTTCAGGAGGGGGAGTCGCGTCCACAACAATGTCTCTCTCCGCGGACTCGATCAAATTAAAATCCAAACCCTTTCTCCAGGAAAGCTCGCCTCTCTGATTTATCCGGGCGATTATGGGATCTGGGGCGGCACGGAATACAATGGACAATAGACGGGAGGCGCTGGAGTAGAGGCCATTCGGCCCTTCCAGCCAGCGCTGCTAGCATTCAATGTGATCGTGGCTGATCATCCCCAATCAGTTCAAGAGAGTTCATTGCCATGTGTCCCAGCTAGGACAATGGAATCCTTGCCATTGCTTCAGCACAACAGAACATAGTAGGCATGAATATAGAACAGATCAGTGTGTCCATATACCATTGTATAAATATATACACACATGCATCATAGCAAAAGGATTTGAGTATAGGAGCAGGGAGGTTCTACTGCACAAAAAAGCTGGAGAAACTCAGCGGGTGCAGCAGCATCTATGGAGCGAAGGAAATAGGCAACGTTTCGGGCCGAAACCCCTGGCTTCCAGGTTCTACTGCAGTTGTACAGGGTCTTGGTGAGACCACACCTGGAGTATTGCATACAGTTTTGGTCTCCAAATCTGAGGAAGGACATTATTGCCATAGAGGGAGTGCAGAGAAGGTTCACCAGACTGATTCCTGGGATGTCAGGACTGTCTTATTAAGAAAGACTGGATAGACTTGGTTTATACTCTCTAGAATTGAGGAGATTGAGAGGGGATCTTATAGAAACTTACAAAATTCTTAAGGGGTTGGACAGGCTAGATGCAGGAAGATTGTTCCCGATGTTGGGGAAGTCCAGGACAAGGGGTCACACAGTTTAAGGATAAGGGGGAAATCCTTTAAAACCGAGATGAGAAGAACTTTTTTCACACAGAGAGTGGTGAATCTCTGGAACTCTCTGCCGCAGAGAGGGTAGTTGAGGCCACACTACCTCATTGGCTATATTTAAGAGGGAGTTAGATGTGGCCCTTGTGGCTAAGGGGATCAGGGGGTATGGAGAGAAGGCAGGTACGGGATACTGAGTTGGATGATCAGCCATGATCATATTGAATGGCGAATGGTGCAGGCTCGAAGGGCCGAATGGCCTCTACTCCTGCACCTAATTTCTATGTTTCTATGAATAAATAAAATGTACAAATAACAGATGATGGGTGATTAATGTTCAGAGTTTTGTCCCAGCCGGGTCTAACAGCCTGATTGCCTGTGGGGAAGTAGCTATTCCTGAACCCCACTGGTGGGAGAGTCTAGGACCAGAGGGCGCAGCCTCAGAATTAAAGGATGTAGAAACATAGAAAATAGGTGCAGGGAGGAGGCCATTCGGCCCTTCGAGCCTGCACCGCCATTCATTGTGATCATGGCTGTGGGATAGTAGCTATTCCATTCAGTACCCCGTTCCTGCCTTCTCCCCAAATCCCCGTATGGAGAGAAGGCAGGTACGGGATACTGAGTTGGATGATCAGCCATGATCATATCGAATGGCGGTGCAGGCTCGAAGGGCCGAATGGCCTACTCCTGCACCCATTTTCTATGTTTCTATATCCCCTGACTCCGCTATCTTTAAGAGCCCCATCTAGCTCTCTCTTGAAAGTATCCAGAGAACCGGCCTCCACCGTCCTCATGAGGCAGAGAATTCCACAGACTCACCACTCTCTGGGAGAAAAAGTGTTTCCTCGTCTCCGTTCTAAATGGCTTACCCCTTATTCTTAAACTGTGTGTGTGTGTGGCCCCTGGTTCTGGACTCCCCCAACATCGGGAACATGTTTCCTGCCTCTAGCGCAGTGGTTCCCAACAGGGGGGCAATTTGATTTTTAAGGGGGCTGCAATTGAGCGCGACTGAGGAGGTCTGGGTCCAAATTTTCGATTTTTATTTTTTGGGGATTTTCCATCAGGTCAACATTTTGAAACTTTATTTGCTGTTTTCGTATGAGACAATCCACAAATATTTCAATATTCTAATATAGAAATGTTCTCTCTTTTTATTACCTGTGAATAATTACCTACTATGTTCTGTTGTGCTGAAGCAAAGCAAGAATTCCATTGTCTTAGCTGGGACACATGGCAATGAACTCTCTTGAACTGATTGGGGAAGATCAGCCACGATCACATTGAATGCTAGCAGCGCTGGCTCGAAGTAATTATTATCATATTTATCATTATTATTTATATTTATATTTATCATTATTATAAAAAACCTAATGTTTTTTTTCTTTTTTTTTTTTTAATTTTTTAGTAATTTCTTGCTCAGAACTTTAACTGTCTTTTGATTATTTCATTTTTCTTTTTCATGGATGCCATGTTCTTTTGAAGCTTGTTTAAACCAAGGTGTTGGCGTTTTAAGCTTCTTCAGCTGAAACGAAGTTCACTTTTTAAATGATAAGAATTATATATCACCACATGGAGGGGGGGGGGGGGCATCAGGATTTTAGGGGTGATTGGGTGGGGCATGGGCCAAAAAAAGGTTGGGAACCGCTGCACTAGTGTGTCCAAACCCTTAACAAACTCTTAACAAGAATTCCTCCTTCAATGCCCTCCCTTCCCCCTAGATCACTGGATCTAACCCAATGGCTCTTATTTGACACAGGAAGGAACTGCAGGTGCTGGTTTAAACCGAAGGTAGACACAAAATGCTGGAGTAACTCAGCGGGACAGGCAGCAGCAGCTCTGTGGAGAGAAGGAATGGGTGACCTTTCGGGTCGAGACCCTTCTTCAGACTGAATCAGGAGGAGAGGGAGACACAGAGATAAGGAAATGTAAGGTGTGAAGATGAGGCAAAGGGGATGGAGATCAAATCTCATTGTTCGGACTGAGAGCCGGTGAGGGGGGGAACAGTCAGGTATAAACAAAGAACTGCAGGTGCTGGTTTACGGGGGGGACAAAAAGACACAAAGTGCTGGAGTACCTCAGCAGGAAGAGAGAAGGAATGGGTGACGTTTCGGGCCGAAGTCGCCTCTTTGACCACCTGCGACTCCACCTTCATGGAACCACGCACCTGTATTCCTAGACCTCCTTCCTTTCAAGAACGTCCTCTAATTCTCAGGCTGTGACCTCTGTTCCTAGACACTCCCGCTGGTGCAAACTTCCTCTCCACATCCACTCTGTGCTGAGATGCTGCCTGTCCCGCTGAGTGACTCCAGCATTTTGTGCTTGTATCGTTAGATCTCCTCTCTGTCGGCAGGGAATGTTAAATCCCTTCTCCAGTCTGTTGACACTAGGCTGAAGGCAGCGGCTAATCCCCGCTGTTTGTGCTGCCTCCCCCCCCCCCCCCCCCCCCCCCTACACCCCCCTGCAGTCTATTAAAGTTACTGAAGAGATTATTGTGTGTGGTGGGGACTCAGTGATCACCAGACACGGCCACACGGTAAACATTTGCCTTGTCAAAGGTGATGCCGACAATCCTTCATCTCCCTTCCCCAGGGAACGGCTCAGTTCATAGAAGCATAGACACGTAGACAATAGGTGCAGGAGTAGAGGCCATTCGGCCCTTCGAGCCTGCACCGTCTGCTATTCAATATGATCATGGCTTGTGTACAGTAAACATGACCCTTCGTTCATTCCCGTGTCGAAAGTCGGCAAAACATGCGGTCTCGTGGATTGGATGCGGAGAGGATGTTTCCACTAGTGGGAGAGTCTCGGACCAGAGCTCACAGCCTCAGAAATAAAGGACGTTCTTTTAGGAAGGAGATGAGGAGGAATCAGGCAGTGAAGAAAGGGAATGGTATGTTGGCTTTCATAGCAAAAGGATTTGAGTATAGGAGCAGGGAGGTTCTACTGCAGTTGTACAGGGTCTTGGTGAGACCACACCTGGAGTATTGCGTACAGTTTTGGTCTCCTAATCTGAGGAAGGACATTCTTGCCATAGAGGATTTGAGTATAGGAGCAGGGAGGTTCTACTGCAGTTGTACAGGGTCTTGGTGAGACCACACCTGGAGTATTGTGTACAGTTTTGGTCTCCTAATCTGAGGAAGGACATTCTTGCCGTAGAGGATTTGAGTATAGGAGCAGGGAGGTTCTACTGCAGTTGTACAGGGTCTTGGTGAGACCACACCTGGAGTATTGCGTACAGTTTTGGTCTCCTAAAATGAGGAAGGACATTATTGCCATAGGGGGAGTGCAGAGAAGATTCACCAGACTGATTCCTGGGATGTCAGGACTGTCTTATGAAGAAAGACTGGATAGACTTGGTTTATACTCTCTAGAATTTAGGAGATTGAGAGGGATCTTATAGAAACTTACAAAATTCTTAAGGGGTTGGACAGGCTAGATGCAGGAAGATTGTTCCCGATGTTGGGGAAGTCCAGGACAAGGGGTCACACAGCTTAAGGATAAGGGGGAAATCCTTTAAAACCGAGATGAGAAGAACTTTTTTCACACAGAGAGTGGTGAATCTCTGGAATTCTCTGCTACAGAGGGTAGTTGAGGCCACAGTTCATTGGCTATATTTAAGAGGGAGTTAGATGTGGCCCTTGTGGCTAAGGGGATCAGGGGGTATGGAGAGAAGGCAGGTACGGGATACTGAGTTGGATGATCAGCCATGATCATATTGAATGGCGGTGCAGGCTCGAAGGGCCGAATGGCCTCTACTCCTGCACCTAATTTCTATGTTTCTATGTTTCTATGGCTGATCATCCAACTCAGTATCCCATACCTGCCTTCTCTCCATACCCTCTGATCCCTTTAGCCACAAGGGCCACATCTAACTCCCTCTTAAATATAGCCAATGAACTGTGTGGCCTCAACTACCTTCTGTGGCAGAGAGTTCCACAGATTCACCACTCTCTGTGTGTGTGAAAAAAAATGTTTTTCTCATCTCGGTCCTAAAAGATTTCCCCCTTATCCTTAAACTGTGTGTGTGGCCCCTTGTCCTGGACTTCCCCAACATCGGGAACAATCTTCCTGCATCTAGCCTGTCCAACCCCTTAAGAATTTTGTACGTTTCTATAAGATCCCCCCTCAATCTTCTAAATTCTAGAGAGTATAAACCAAGTCTATCCAGTCTTTCTTCATATGAAAGTCCTGACATCCTAATGCCCCTGTCCCACTTAGGAAACCTGAACGGAAACCTCTGGAGACTTTGCGCCCCACCCAAGGTTTCCGTGCGGTTCCCGGAGGTTTTTGTCAGTCTCCCCTACCTGCTTCCACCACCTGCAACCTCCGGCAACCACCTGCAACCTCCGGCAACCACCAGTAGAGTCATAGAGTGATACAGTGTGGAAACAGGCCCTTCGGCCCAACTTGCCAACCTGCCCCAGCTACACTAGTCCCACCTGCCCGCGTTTGTGGTCCATATCCCTCCAAACTTGTCCTATCCATGTACCTGTATAACTGTTTCTTAAACGTTGGGATAGTCCCAGCCTCAACTACCTCCTCCGGCAGCTCGTTCCATACACCCACCACCCTCGAAAAGTTACCCCTCAGTTCCTGTTAAATCTTTCCCCCTTCACCTTGAACCCGTGTCCTCTGGTCCTCGATTCCCCTACTCTGGGCAAGAGACTCTACCCGATCTATTCCTCTCATGATTTTGTACACCTCTATAAGATCACCCCTCATCCTCCTGCGCTCCAGGGAATAGAGACCCAGCCTGTTCAACCTCCCCCTGTAGCTCACACCCTCTAGTCCTGGTACCATCCTCGTAAATCTTCTCTGAAACCCTTTCCAGCTCGACAACATCTATCCTATAACACGGTGCCCAGAACTGAACACAATATTCTAAATGTGGCCTCACCAACGCCTTATAGAACTGCAACATGACCTCCCAACTTCTGTAATGTTGGCCAGCATGGGTAAGTTGGGCCGAAGGGCCTGTTTCCACGCTGTATGACTTTCTTAAGCGTTGGGATAGTCCCAGCCTCAACTACCTCCTCTGGCAGCTCGTTCCGTACACCCACCACCCTCTGTGTGGAAAAGTTCCCCCCTCAGATTCCTATTAAATAGCTTCCCCCTTCACCTTAAACCCGTGTCCTCTGGTCCTCGATTCCCCGACTGTGGGCAAGAGACTCCGTGCGTCTGTCTACCCGATCTATTCCTCTCTTGTGAGGCTTATATGTAACTCTGACCCTGACACCGGGCATTAGCCGGAGTTTACGATGGCAAAGTGTCGGTAAATGTTCTTCCTGCAGCCCATTTATAATCCTGCCCACGGTGGCCCCAGGAACAGCTGCAACAAGCTATTTCCAGCACCGATTATTGCTGTACTTCTTAATTAAGTGGAAGCTGTTTGCATGTAAGTGCCTTTTTTTTCCCCATTGTGAGTGCGTTGTGGAGTAGTTGGCAAGGTTGCCGCGGCTGGGCCAGCCAACTGTAGCCCGCCTACTCCAGCCAACTCCAGCCAACTCCAGCCAACTCCAGCCAACTCTCTCCAGCCCTCGGCTTTTATCAGCGGCAATTTCCCCCGCGTTTATGATTTCTTCTTGTGATTTAGAATTCAGCCCCTTCATTAGGGGGACTGGTTACTGCACGGCACGGCTCAAATGGGAGAGGGCGTGTGCGTGTACGTGTGTGTACATGTGTGTACGTGTGTGCCTGTACAAGTGTGTGTGTGTGTACATGCGTGCGTGCCTGTGCGTGTGTGTATACGTGCATGTGTGTACGTGCATATGTGTGTACATATGTGTGTGTACGTGTGTGTACGTGTGTGTACGTGCGTGTACATGCGTGTGTACGTGTATATGTACGTGTGTGCCTGTGCATGTGTATGCGTGTGTGTGTCTGTGTGTGTGTGCGTGTGTGTGTGTGTGTGTGTGTGTGTGTGTGTGTGTGTGTGTGTGTGTGTGTGTGTGTGTGTGTGTGTGTGTGTGTGTGTGTGTGTGTGTGTGTGTGTGTTGTGTGTGTGTGTGTGTGTGTGTGTGTGTGTGTGTGTGTGTGTGTGTGTGTGTGTGTGTGTGTGTGTGTGTGTGTGTGTGTGTGTGTGTGTGTGTGTGTGTGTGTGTGTGTGTGTGTGTGTGTGTGGTCATGTATGCTTGTGAGAGATAGTCACAGACTGATACAGTGTGGAAACAGGCCCTTCAGCCCATCTTGCTGGCCGGAGGTTGATTTGACTGGGTCTCTATTCAACACACAATAGACAACAGATGCAGGAGTGGAGGCCATTCGGCCCTTCGAGCCAGCACCGCCATTCAATGTGATCACGGCTGATCAAACGGCGGAGTAACTCAGCGGGACCGGCAGCATCTCTGGGGAGAAGGAACGGGCGATGAGACCCTTCCTCAGCCTGTACAAGCACAGTGTAACAAGACCCCCCCCCCCTGTGAGTGGAGCATTGAGCAGTGTCTGAGACACGACTGAGGGGTGGGAGTTGATGTGGTGAGGATTCCCCACGTCTATAGTAACCAGCGCTGACACCAAGTAGATTGTCATTTCTCCCGACACGGCCGTGTCAATTGGCCGCTAATTTAATATTTTTCATTAGGGGATTTTGCTCGTTAATAAACGGAGCATCGAACATTCAAACTCCATTAAGGAAAACCCCTACATGAACTAGACGTGGACGTAATGTGTAACGGCCTGCTCACCTTCCCTCTCTCCCTCTCTCTCTCACCTCTCTCTCTCCCTCTCTCCCTCCCTCTCCTTCCCTCTCTCCCTCTCTCTCTCTCTCTCTCCCCTCTCTCTCTCTCTCTCTCCCTCCCTCTCCATCTCTCCCCTTCCCTCTCTCCCTCTCTCCTCTCTCCTCTCTCTCTCTCCCTCTCTCTCTCACCTTCCCTCTCTCCCTCTCTCTCTCCTCTCTTCCCTCTCTCCCTCCCTCTCTCACCTTCCCTCTCTCTCTCTCCATCTCTCTCTCTCTCCCCTTCTCTCTTCCTCTCTCTCTCCATCTCTCCCTCTCTCTCCTCTCTTTCTCTCTGTGTCTCTCCTTCTCTCTCCCTCTCTCTCTCACCTTCCCTCTCTCTCACCTTCCCTCTCTCCCCCTCTCCATCTCTCCCTCTCTCCCCTTCTCTCTTTCTCTCTCTCTCTCCCGTTCTCTGTCTCCCCTTCTCTTTCTCTCTCTTCTTCCTCTCTCCCTCTCTCTCCATCTCTCTCTCTCTCTTCCTCTCTCTCCTCCATCTCTCTCTCTCTCTCTTTTTCTCTCTCTCTCTCTCTTTCTCTCTCTCTCTCTCTCTCTCTCTCTCTCTCTCTCTCTCCAGCTCTGTCTCTCCCTCTCTCTTTCTCTCTGTCTCCTTCTATCTCTCTCTCTCTCTCTCCTTCTCTTTTTCTCTCTCTCCATCTCTCTCTCTGTCTCTCTAACTGAATGGGACCAGTCTGCGTGTATCGGCATGTTTCTATGTTAAAGAACAACAGAAGGATTTTTAAAACCTTGTGCTGTAGATATTGAGCGTTGTGTAGCTACCGGCTCCTAGTCGCAGTAATAGAACTCGGATTAGCGGAACAGTCATTGCTATAAAAGACTCTGCTTGTTGCCATGTGCAAGTGATGAGGGGGAGCGATATCCTGGATGTATTAGACTCCGAGGAGCATCAGAACTCGTGTTTGAATCTCGTAGTTTGACAAGGGCTCGGCTCTTTGTTAGATCGCGTCTGCGTTTGCAACTCACCCACCACGTGCGGGCAATTCCTTCCTCATTCTCCAGCCGTTTTTACAGTTAAGAAGGATGAGCGGACACCTCATAGAAACTTACCGAACAGCGAGAGGCTTGGATCGAGTGGATGTGGAGATGGATGTTTGAGAGTCTAGGACTAGAGGGCACAGCCTCAGAATTAAAGGGAGTCCCTTTAGGAAGGAGATGAGGAGGAATTTCTTTAGGCAGAGGGTGGTGAATCTGTGGGGGATTCTTTGCCACAGAGAGTCACAACGTCCCGAATGAGGGGGAACCTCATCCTGAATTCAACAGATGAATGAGGGGGAACCTCATCGCAACTTACCAGATAGTGGAAGCAGTGGATAGAGTGGATGTGGAGAGGATGTGAATCTGTGGAACTCTCTGCCACAGAGGGTAGTCGAGGCCAGTTCATTGGCTATATTTAAGAGGTGTGTGTGTGTGTGTGTGTGTGTGTGTGTGTGTGTGTGTGTGTGTGTGTGTGTGTGTGTGTGTGTGTGTGTGTGGTGTGTGTGTGTGTGTGTGTGTGTGTGTGTGTGTGTGTGTGTGTGTGTGTGTGTGTTGTGTGTCTGTGTGTGTGTATCTGTGTGTATCTGTAAGAGTTAGATGTGGCCCTTGTGGCTAAGGGGATCAGGGGTATGGAGAGAAGGCAGGTACGGGATACTGAGTTGGATGATCAGCCGTGATCATATTGAATGGCGGTGCAGGCTCGAAGGGCCAAATGGCCTCCACTCCTGCACCTAATTTCTATGTTTCTATGTTTCTATGAGAGGATGTCTCCACTGGTGGGAGAGTCTAGGACTAGAGGTCACAGCCTCAGGATTAAAGGAAGGAGATGAGGAGGAATTTCTTTAGGCAGAGGGTGGTGAATCTGTGGAATTCTTTGCCACACAGACGGCTGTGGAGGCCACAAGTCAGTGGATATTTTTAAGGCGGAGATATAGATAGATTCTTGATTAGTCGCCGAAAAAGATTGCCTAAGTGGGACGGGCCAGCTTTTTGTATCTCTATTCGGTTTAAACCCAGCATCTGCAGTTCCTTCCCACAGCAGGTGTGGAGGGATGTGGGCCAAACGCTGGCAGGTGGGACTAGTGTAGCTGGGCCGGTATGGGCAAGTCGGGCCGAAGGGCCTATTTCCACACTGGATCGCTCTGTGTGACTCCACCACGCACGACACGCACGCACGCACTGGCTGGGATAATCGCTGCCGTAATGTCACACGGCAAAGTGGTGGATTTTTTAACGGGGGAATTAGAAACATAGAAACATAGACAATAGGTGCAGGAGTAGAGGCCATTCGGCCCTTCGAGCCTGCACCATTCGCCATTCAATATGATCATGGCTGATCATCCAACTCAGTATCCCGTACCTGCCTTCTCTCCATACCCCCTGATCCCTTTAGCCACAAGGGCCACATCTAACTCCCTCTTAAATATAGCCAATGACCTGCTGGGGAAACTCAGCGGGTGCAGCAGCATCTATGGAGCGAAGTAAATAGGCGACGTTTCGGTCTGAAACCCCTCAGGGGTTTCGGCCCGAAACGTTGCCTATTTCCTTCGCTCCATAGATGCTGCTGCACCCGTAGAAACATATAAACATAGACAATAGGTGCAGGAGTAGAGGCCATTCGGCCCTTCGAGCCTGCAACGCCATTCAATATGATCATGGCTGATCATCCAACTCAGTATCCCGTACCTGCCTTCTCTCCATAACCCCTGATCCCCTTAGCCACAAGGGCCACATCTAACTTCCTCTTAAATATAGCCAATGAACTGTGTGGCCTCGACTACCCTCTGCAGCAGAGAGTTACAGAGATTCACCACTCTCTGTGTGAAAAAAAGTTCTTCTCATCTCGGTTTTAAAGGATTTCCCCCTTATCCTTAAGCTGTGACCCCTTGTCCTGGACTTCCCCAACATCGGGAAGAATCTTCCTGCATCTAGCCTGTCCAACCCCTTAAGAATTTTGTAAGTTTCTATAAGATCCCCTCTCAATCTCCTAAATTCTAGAGAGTATAAAACCAAGTCTGTCCAGTCTTTCTTCATAAGACAGTCCTGCCATCCCAGGAATCAGTCTGGTGTACCGTCTCTGCACTCCCTCTATGGCAATAATGTCCTTCCTCAGATTTGGAGACCAAAACTGTACGCAATACTCCAGGTGTGGTCTCACCAAGACCCTGTACAACTGCAGTGGAACCTCCCTGCTCCTACACTCAAAACCTTTTGCTATGAAAGCTAACATACCATTCGCTTTCTTCACTGCCTGCTGCACCTGCATGCCTACCTTCAATGACTGGTGTACCATGACACCCAGGTCTCGCTGCATCTCCCCCTTTCCCAATCGGCCACCGTTTAGATAATAGTCTGCTTTCCCGTTTTTGCCACCAAAGTGGATAACCTCACATTTATCCACATTATACTGCATCTGCCAAACATTTGCCCACTCACCCAGCCTATCCAAGTCACCTTGCAGCCTCCTAGCATCCTCCTCACAGCTAACACTGCCCCCCAGCTTAGTGTCAGGTGTGGTCTCACCAAGACCCTGTACAACTGCAGTAGAACCTCCCTGCTCCTAGACTCAAATCCTTTTGCAATGAAAGCCAACATACCATTCGCATTGCTGAGTTGCTGGGAATTTGAAGTCTTTGATGGGGGGGGAGGAGGAGGAGACTGTGGCCGTGTGTCTCTGTCAACATGTGTATTAAACTGTTCGTAACTCGGCTGTGATGGTTTAGCCCTGTTTACAGAGAGGGTTCAGCAGCGATGGGGTGTGAATCTCAGCCAACGGATTGCCGAGGGAGGAGGAGGAATATCGGGGAGGAGGGGGGGGGGGAAGGTGGGAGAGGTCTACGGTATTTGGACGGGCAACACGGGGAAACAGCGGCAGAGTTGCAGCCTCACGGGCACTGTCTGTACGGAGTTTGCACGTTCTCTCTCCCCGTGACCTGCGTGGGTTTTCTCCGGGCGCTCCGGTTTCCTCCCACACTCCAAAGACGCGCGCGCGGGCTTGTAGGTTAATTGGCCCGGTGTGTGTAGGATAGTGTTAGTGTGCGGGGGGGGGTCGCTGGTCACTAGTGGGACCACCCTCTCCCCATCCACTCTATCCAGGGCTTGCACTCTTTGGCAAGTTTCAATGAGGCAACCAAGTCAAGTCAGGTCAAGTTTATTTGTCACATACACATACGAGATGTGCAGTGAAATGAAAGTGGCAATGCTCGCGGACTTTTGTGCAAAAGACAAACAACAAAACAACCAAACAAATTATAAACACAATCATAACACACATATTCTTTTACATAATAAATAATGGAAGGAAAAACGTTCAGTAGAGTTAGTCCCTGGTGAGATAGGCGTTTACAGTCCGAATTGCCTCTGGGAAGAAACTCCTTCTCAACCTCTCCGTTCTCACCGCATGGCAACGGAGGCGTTTGCCTGACCGTAGCAGCTGGAACAGTCCGTTGCAGGGGTGGAAGGGGTCTCCCATGATATTGTTGGCTCTGGAGTTGCACCTCCTGGTGTATAGTTCCTGCAGGGGGGTGAGTGAAGTTCCCATAGTGCGTTCGGCCGAACGCACTACTCTCTGCAGAGCCTTCTTGAGTATAGAAGCTGGGATGTAATGTTAAAATTGTACAAGGCATTGGTGAGACCAAATCTGGAGTATGGTGTACAATTTTGGTCGCCCAATTATAGGAAGGATGTCAACAAAATAGAGAGAGTACAGAGGAGATTTACTAGAATGTTGCCTGGGTTTCAACAACTAAGTTACAGAGAAAGGTTGAATAAGTTAGGTCTTTATTCTCTGGAGCGCAGAAGGTTAAGGGGGGACCTGATAGAGGTCTTTAAAATGATGAGAGGGATAGACAGAGTTGATGTGGATAAGCTTTTCCCACTGAGAATAGGGAAGATTCAAACAAGAGGACATGACTTCAGAATTAAGGGACAGAAGTTTAGGGGTAACATGAGGGGGAACTTCTTTACTCAGAGTGGTAGCTGTGTGGAATGAGCTTCCAGTGGAAGTGGTGGAGGCAGGTTCATTGGTATCATTTAAAAATAAATTGGATAGGCATATGGATGAGAAGGGAATGGAGGGTTATGGTATGAGTGGAGGCAGGTGGGACTAAGGGGAAAAAAATTTGTTCGGCACGGACTTGTAGGGCCGAGATGGCCTGTTTCCGTGCTGTAATTGTTATATGGTTATATGGTTATATGGTCCTTGGCAGAGCAATTCCCAAACCAGATGGTAATGTTCCCGGACAAGATGCTTTCCACCGCCGCTGCGTAGAAGCACTGGAGTTAGGGTTAGGGTTCTATACAACATCTGGGCTTCTAGAAGATCCATGTCTGAGCTCCATAGATGGTCCCCAAATCTGAGCCCTATATCTGAGCTGCATATCCAGCCCCTCTCGTTCTTCTAAACTCCAGCAAGTACCGGCCCAGTGCCGACAAACGCTCATCGTATGTTAACCCACCTATTCGTGGGGTCGTTGTAGAGTCGTAGAGTGATACAGTGTGGAAACAGGCCCTTTGGCCCATCTTGCCCACACCGGCCAACAATGTCCCAGCTATACTAGTCCCACCTGCCCGCGTTTGGCCCATATCCCTCCAAACCCGTCCTGTCCATGTACCTGTTAAACGTTGGGATAGTCCCAGCCTCAACTACCTCCTCCGGCAGCTCGTTCCGTACACCCACCACCCTCAAAAAGTGTGGAAAAGTTGCCCCTCAGATTCCCCTTCACCTTGAACCCTGTGTCCTCTGGTCCTCGATTCCCCCACTCTGGGCAAAAGACTCTGTGCGTCTCTCTCTACCCGATCTATTCCTCTCATGATCTATAAGGTCGCCCCTCGTCCTTATAAACCTCCTCTGGAGCCTCACCCACTCCAGCACATCCTTCCTCAGATATGGGGACCCTATATGAAAGCTCAGATATGCAGCTCAGATATAGGGCTCAGATATAGTGCTCAGATATGGGGCTCAGATATAGGGCTCAGATATAGGGCTCAGATATGGGGCTCAGATATGGGGCTCAGATATAGGGCTCAGATATAGGGCTCAGATATAGGGCTCAGATATAGGGCTCAGATATAGGGCTCAGATATAGGGCTCAGATATAGTGCTCAGATATAGGGCTCAGATATAGGGCTCAGATATAGGGCTCAGATATAGGGCTCAGATATGCAGCTCAGATATAGGGCTCAGATATAGGGCTCAGATATAGGGCTCAGATACAGGGCTCAGATATAGGGCTCAGATATAGGGCTCAGATACAGGGCTCAGATATGCAGCTCAGATATGCAGCTCAGATATAGGGCTCAGATATGGGGCTCAGATATGGGGCTCAGATATAGGGCTCAGATATGGGGCTCAGATATAGGGCTCAGATATGCAGCTCAGATATAGGGCTCAGATATAGGGCTCAGATATGCAGCTCAGATATAGGGCTCAGATATAGGGCTCAGATATAGGGCTCAGATTTGGGGACCATCTATGGAGCTCAGACATGGATCTTCTAGAAGCCCTGATGTTCTATAGACAATAGACAATAGGTGCAGGAGTAGAGGCCATTCGGCCCTTCGAGCCAGCACCGCCATTCAATGTGATCATGGCTGATCATCCCCAATCAGTACCCCGTTCCTGCCTACTCCCCGTATCCCCTGACTCTGCTATCTTTAAGAGCCCTATCTAGCTCTCTCTTGAAAGCATCCAGAGAACCTGCCTCCACCGCCCTCTGTGAGGCAGAGAATTCCACAGACTCACAAACTCTCTCTGTGAGAAAAAGTGTTTCCTCGTCTCCGTTCTAAATGGCTTACCCCTTATTCTTAAACTGTGTGTGTGTGTGTGGCCCCTGGTTCTGGACTCCCCCAACATGGGGAACATGTTTCCTGCCTCTAGCGTGTCCAAACCCTTAATAATCTCATATATGTTTCAATGAGATTCCCTCTCATCCTTCTAAACTCCACAGAGTGTACAAGCCCAGCCGCTCCATTCTCTCAGCATATGACAGTCCCGCCATCCCGGGAATTAACCTGGTGAACCTACGCTGGGCTCCCTCAATAGCAAGAATGTCCTTCCTCAAATTAGGGGGCCAAAACTGCACACAATACTCCAGGTGTGGTCTCACCAGGGCCCTGTACAACTGCAGAAGGACCTCTTTGCTCCTGTACTCAACTCCTCTTGTTATAAAGGCCAACAGGCCAAAACTGCACACAATACTCCAGGTGTGGTCTCACTAGGGCCCTGTACAACTGCAGAAGGACCTCTTTGCTCCTATACTCGACTCCTCTTGTTACAAAGGATCTCCTAGATGCCCAGAGGTTGTGAGTGACAATAATAGTGAGTTCTCTCTCTCTCTGTCTCTCTCTCTCTCGCCCGCTACAGGCAGGGTGAGATGGTGGTGGAGTCCAGCGTTACTGAGGATGAAAGTCCTGACTGGTGACCTCCCGCCCGACTGCCTGGCAGGAGATCTCGTCCACAGGTCCTGGCCTGGGAAGGGTCTCACCATCCACACAGCCTGAGGTTCGCCCGCAGGTGAAGCTGCTGGAGCATTTACTGGCCCCCGCCCGCCCGCAGCCTTGTAGCTAGAGAGAGAGTCTCCATTAAAGTCACAGTGGCAACTAAAAATCTTCTCTGTGTGTGTGTGTGTTGGCTGGTTTTATTTCTGACGTTCGACGTGGGAGAAACAGGCCCATCGGCCCCCACCGAGCCCACTCCCACCAGCGATCCCCGCACCGTAGATAACAAGTGTAGGAGGAGGCCATTCGGCCCCTCGAGCCAGCACTGCCATTCAATGTGATCACGGCTGTGGAGGGAGAGAGGTGGGGAGGGAGAGGGGGAGAGAGCAGTAGAGGGGAGAGAGAGAGAGAGAGAGAGAGAGACAGAGAGAGAGAGAGAGAGAGAGAGAGAGAGAGGGGGGGAGAGAGAGAGAGAGAGGGAGAGAGAGAGAGAGAGGAGAGAGAGAGAGAGAGAGAGAGAGAGAGAGAGGAGAGAGGGAGAGAGAGAGAGAGAGAGAGGAGAGGGAGAGTGAGAGGGAGAGATGGAGGAGAGAGAGAGATAGGGAGGAGAGAGAGGGAGAGGGGAGAGAGAGGGAGAGGGAGAGAGGGAGAGAGGGGAGAGAGAGATAGAGGGGGGGGAGAGGGGGAGAGAGAGAGAGGGGAGAGAGAGGGAGAGAGAGAGAGAGAGAGAGAGAGAGAGGGAGAGAGAGAGCAGGGGAGAGGGAGAGAGAGAGAGAGAGAGAGGGAGAGGGGGAGAGAGGGAGAAAGGGAGAGAGAGAGAGGGAGAGAGAGATTGGGAGAGAGAGAGGAGAGAGAGGGAGAGAGAGAGAGAGAAAGAGAGAGAGAGGGAGAGGGGGAGAGACGGAGAGGGGGAAAGCCAAATATCCCCATTGCTCCATCAACATAGCATTGGGAGTGGGACGTTATAATGGACGGGCTATTTGACACGTGTGTGACTGCAAGCGTGGTTAACGGTGCGAATCGATAGCGTGTTAAAGAATTAGACGGAGCCCCTCACAGCGAGGAATTCTCAGGGTGGCTCGTGTCGACATGTCGGAGATGAAGCAGGCGTGACAGCCCTGTCCCACTGTACGAGTTCATTCCAAGATCTCTCTCCCCCGAGTTTTGCCCCCGATTCGAACTCGGAGATTTACGGTAATGGCCGCTCGTCGGTACTCGGGGCTCTCGTGGACATTGTTCAACGTGTCGAGAAATCTTCACCAGTCTTCCCGTGCTTGTCTGCTGTTAGCGAGTCTCCCCCGAGTACCTGCCGTTAGCGTTACGAGCCGCTAAGAGACGTCCCCGAGCTCCGACGTACCCGCTACGTTCATTCTCCGTGCTTACCACGAGTTTGATTTTTTTTTAAACTCGGGAGAGCTCTTGCAATGAACTCATACAGTGGGACAGGGCTTTAACCATATAACCATATAACAATTACAGCACGGAAACAGGCCATCTCGGCCCTACAAGTCCGTGCCGAACAACTTTTTCCACTTAGTCCCACCTGCTTGCACTCATACCATAACCCTCCATTCCCTTCTCATCCATATGCCTATCCAATTTATTTTTAAATGATACCAACGAACCTGCCTCCACCACTTCCACTGGAAGCTCATTCCACACCGCTACCCACTCTCTGAGTAAAGAAGTTCCCCCTCATGTTACCCCTAAACTTCTGTCCCTTAATTCTGAAGTCATGTCCTCTTGTTTGAATCTTCCCTATTCTCAGTGGGAAAAGCTTGTCCACATCAACTCTGTCTATCCCTCTCATCATTTTAAAGACCTCTATCAAGTCCCCCCCCAACTTAACCTTCAGCGCTCCAGAGAATAAAGACCTAACTTATTCAACCTATCTCTGTAACTTAGTTGTTGAAACCCAGGCAACATTCTAGTAAATCTCCTCTGTACCGGCTTTGATGAAGATCTCCCACCTGCTGTGCATCCAGATCCTCCAGAACTTAATTAAGATCTCAGCTACATCTCACCAGGAGAGTTTGCGTCAGAAAAGAACTGCAGGCGCAGGTTTAAACCGAACGTGGACACAAAACGCCGGAGTAACTCAGCGGGACGGGCAGCGTCTCTGGAGAGAAGGGACGGGTGACGTTTCAGGTCGGCCTGGAGAAGGGTCTTTGGTCTGAGGCGATAGAGGGCACAGCCTCAGGATTAGAGGACGTTCCTTTAGGAAGGAGATGAGGAGGAATTTCTTTAGTCAGAGGGTGGTGAATCTGTGGAATTCTTTGCCACACAGACGGCTGTGGAGGCCACAAGTTAGTGGATGTTTTTCGAGATAGATAGATTAGAAACATAGAAACATAGACAATAGGTGCAGGAGTAGAGGCCATTCGGCCCTTCGAGCCTGCACCATTCGCCATTCAGAGGGTAGTCGAGGCCAATTCATTGGCTATCTATAAGAGGTAGTTAGATGTGGCCCTTGTGGCTAAAGGGATCAGGGGGTATGGAGAGAAGGCAGGTACGGGATACTGAGTTGGATGATCAGCCATGATCATATTGAATGGCGAATGGTGCAGGCTCGAAGGGCCGAATGGCCTCTACTCCTGCACCTATTGTCTATGTGCCTATGTTTCTATGAGCCACCGTGCCTGTTAGATGTGAACAGCTTGTATCTTCCCAGGGGAAGGCAGGCTGGTCAGGAAGTGACTCTGTAAAGTGGCTCCCCAGGGCTCAATAGACACAAGAACCTGCTTGATCTGACCCCCACACACAGGCATGGCGGTCTAACCTGCTGTCCGACCACTCAGCGCACTAATGATGGCTGATGGCGGCTCAACATTTATCATTCCCCATCGATGTAAGGACTCAATGATTCATTGATAGTTTGTTTGTCAGCTATATCTGGCTGCGGCAAAATGCTTCGTCATTTGTCCTTTGATAAGTACGGGCGACATATGGGTCATGGGAGACGAGAATGCTGGAGAAACTCAGCGGGTGGGGCAGCATCTATGGAGCGAAGGAAATAGGCAACGTTTCGGGCCGAAACCCTTAAGGAAATAGGCAACGTTTCGGGCCGAAACGTTGCCTATTTCCTTCGCTCCATAGATGCTGCTGCACCCGCTGAGTTTCTCCAGCTTTTTTGTGTAACCTTCGATTCTCCAGCATCTGCAGTTCCCTCTTAAACCCCGTTCAATGGAAGTTTAACAACGCCAATGCTGGCTGATTAGCAGCGATGGGGGAACTCATTCCTCCTTTTCCCTGGACAGATCACCGGCTGCTATCGGGAGAGGATGAATAAAGAAGGAAATGGGAACCTCCCATCTCAGTGAAACCCTCTCCACTCCACACTATCCCCCTGGCTGGCTGGTGGAGCAGCTTAATGAGACCCTCGAGCCCCCCCCCTTGACACTAACGAGCACTGAAGCCTTTCACAGTCCCACCAGCAACAGGCAATAGACAACAGGTGCAGGAGTAGAGGCCATTCGGCCCATCGAGCCAGCACCATTCGCCATTTAATGTGATCATGGCTGATCATCCCCAATCAGTACCCCGTTCCTGCCTTCTCCCCATAACATAGACACATAGACAATAGGTGCAGGAGTAGAGGCCATTCGGCCCTTCGAGCCAGCACCGCCATTCAATATGATCATGGCTGATCATCCAACTCAGTATCCCGTACCTGCCTTCTCTCCATACCCCCTGATCCCCTTAGCCACAAGGGCCACATCTAACTCCCTCTTAAATATAGCCAATGAACTGTGGCCTCAACTACCTTCTGCGGCAGAGAGTTCCAGAGATTCACCACTCTCTGTGTGAAAAAGGTTCTTCTCATCTCGGTTTTAAAGGATTTCCACCTTATCCTTAAGCTGTGACCCCTTGTCCTGGACTTCCCCAACATCGGGAACAATCTTCCTGCATCTAGCCTGTCCAACCCCTTAAGAATGTTGTAAGTTTCTATAAGATCCCCTCTCAATCTCCTAAATTCTAGAGAGTATAAACCAAGTCTATCCAGTCTTTCTTCATAAGACAGTCCTGACATCCCAGGAATCAGTCTGGTGAACCGTCTCTGTACTCCCTCTATGGCAAGAATGTCCTTCCTCAGATTAAGAGACCAAAACTGTACGCAATACTCCAGGTGTGGTCTCACCAAGACCCTGTACAACTGCAGTAGAACTTCCCTGCTCCTATACTCAAATATCATGGCTCATGGCTGATCATCCAACTCAGTATCCCGTACCTGCCTTCTCTCCATACCCCCTGATCCCTTTAGACACAAGGGCCACATCTAACTCCCTCTTAAATATCGCCAATGAACTGTGGCCTCAACTACCTTCTGTGGCAGAGAATTCCACAGATTCACCACTAACGTTACCTATTTCCTTCAGAGTTTCAGGCTGAAACTTTATATTTAAGAGGGAGTTAGATGTGGTTCTTGTACATACAAACTCCGTACAGGCAGGCACTGGGGCGCTGTGAGGGAACAACTCTACCGCTGAGCAGGAAGATTGTTCCCGATGTTGGGGAAGTCCAGAACAAGGGGTCACAGTTTAAGGATAAGGGGGAAATCTTTTGGGACCGAGATGAGAAAAGCATTTTTTTTTTCATTCACACAGAGAGTGGTGAATCTGTGGAATTCTCTGCCACAGAAGGTAGTTGAGGCCACACAGTTCATTGGCTATATTTAAGAGGGAGTTAGATGTGGCCCTTGTGGCTAAAGGGATCAGGGGGTATGGAGAGAAGGCAGGTACGGGATACTGAGTTGGATGATCAGCCATGATCATATTGAATGGCGAATGGTGCAGGCTCGAAGGGCCGAATGGCCTCTACTCCTGCACCTAGTGTCTATGTTTCTATCTATCTCGAAAAATATCCACTGACTTGTGGCCTCCACAAAGATTCCCACAGATTCACCACCCTCTGAATAAAGAAATTTATTCTCGTCTCCTTCCCAAAGGAACGTCCTTTAATTCTGAGGAGGTGCAGGCTGGAAGGGCCGAATGGCCTCTACTCCTGCACCTATTGTCTATGTTTCTACGTTGCCTATTTCCTTCGCTCCATAGATGCTGCCGCACCCGCTGAGTTTCTCCAGCACTCCTCCATAACAAGTCACTGATGTTAAGAGGGAAGACACATTCATATTCATTGCAGCTTCCCGAGCCTTTGAAATTAAAGAATCATCTCATCGACATTATAGCAGTGGTGGCTAATCCCCTTGTGTAATAATCGTTCTAACTAGGCTAGGAGTAATTACTGCGTTATCTTAAGAATTGCGATATCCCACGGGCAATTTTTTGATGTCAAATTCAGTTGATTTCAATCACTTGAAGCCAGGGGGAAGGAAGGAAGGACAGGCGGACGGACGGGCTGTGAGTTATGGGACTGAGCCTTTTCTTTTCCGGGCAGTGTTTCCCTCCGTCTCCTCGAGATCACAGTTCGCAGTCTTCGCCTCTGGGGATCGATCAACAGTTGCGTTCACTTTCCCGAACCGCAGCTGATGAGAAAGTCAGGATGGGAGCCGGGAAGAGACTCGGCAGCGGACAGTCGTGGAATCATAGGCAATAGGTGCAGGAGTGGAGGCCGTTCGGCCCTTCCAGCCTGGACCGTTCTCTGTGAGAATCTGGTTCACAGGCTTGGCCAATGGTGTTTTATCATTAACTGATTCCTGGGATGTCAGGACTGTCTTATGAAGAAAGACTGGATAGACTTGGTTTATACTCTCTAGAATTTAGAAGATTGAGAGGGGATCTTATAGAAACTTACAAAATTCTTAAGGGGTTGGACATGCTAGATGCAGGAAGATTGTTCCCGATGTTGGGGAAGTCCAGGACAAGGGGTCACAGCTTAAGGCTAAAGGGGAAATCCTTTAAAACCGAGATGAGAAGAACTTTTTTCACACAGAGAGTGGTGAATCTCTGGAACTCTCTGCCACAGAAGGTAGTTGAGGCCAGTTCATTGGCTATATTTAAGAGGGAGTTAGATGTGGCCCTTGTGGCTAAGGGGATCAGGGGGTATGGAGAGAAGGCAGGTACGGGATACTGAGTTGGATGATCAGCCATGATCACATTGAATGGCGGTGCAGGCTCGAAGGGCCGAATGGCCTCTACTCCTGCACCTAATTTCTATGTTTCTATTAATGTTTTATTATTATTAATGTTTAGTGTTTTCTGAGCCATACTGTTACTGTATAGACACATAGATACATAGACCATAACCCTCCATTCTTTTCCCGTCCATATAACTATCCAATTTATTTTTAAATGATAAAATCGAACCTGCCTCCACCACCTCCACTGGAAGCTCATTCCACACAGCTACCACTCTCTGCCTCACCCGCTGAGTTTCTCCAGAATTTTTGTCTACCTTCGATTTTCCAGCATCTGCAGTTCCTTCTGAAACACCTACTGCCTATTGTCCTCTCATAGAAACATAGAAATTAGGTGCAGGAGTAGAGGCCAATCGGCCCTTCGAGCCTGCACCGCCATTCAATATGATCATGGCTGATCATCCAACTCAGTATCCTGTACCTGCCTTCTCTCCATATCCCCTGATCCCCTTAGCCACAAGGGCCACATCTAACTCCCTCTTAAATATAGCCAATGAACTGGCCTCAACTACCCTCTGTGGCAGAGAGTTCCAGAGATTCACCACTCTCTGTGTGGGAAAAAAAATGTTTTCCTCATCTCGGTCCTAAAAGATTTCCCCCTTATCCTTAAACTGTGACCCCTTGTTCTGGACTTCCCCAACATCGGGAACAATCTTCCTGCATCTAAACCCTTAACAATCTTATATGTTTCAATGAGATGCCCTCTCATCCTTCTAAACTCCACAGAGTGTACAAGCCCACAGCCGCTCCATTCTCTCAGCATATGACAGTCCCGCCATCCCGGGAATTAACCTGGTGAACCTACGCTGGGCTCCCTCAATAGCAAGAATGTCCTTCCTCAAATCCTGACAATCCCCTCTCATCCTGCCAACGCCTCTCCCCGGAGACGCTGCCTGTCCCGCGGAGTTACTCCAGCATTTTAGCGTTTGCCCTTTGGTGTAAACCAGCAACTGCAGTTCCTTCCTGCATTAAAGGGCCGGTCCCACCAGCATGCGCCTGCATGCGGCAAGCGCGACCTAACGTGGACGCTTGAGCCGTACGGCCTCGCGGGGCCGGTCCCACTTCGATCGCCGGAGCCGCATGGAGTTGTGGTCCCGACATCGCACGGGGCTCCGGAAAACTGGCCGTGTTCAAACATTCCGCGCGGCAACGGCCCGCCGGCCCGCAGCGGCATTGACGGCGTACGCAGTGCCCCGACGCCGTACGCCCAGCGCGTGGCCTTGCGCGATGACATCACCGCCCGGCGCCGTTCGACGTCCAAATTCAGTCGGCCCGGCTGATTGGTCAGTACGATGTCGGGACCAGCCCCGCACAACTCCATACGCCTCCGCGGTTGGACGTTTGACCGGCCCCGCCTCAAGCCACCACGTTTGTTGCTCGCACTAGACGCATGCAGACGCACGCTGGTGGGACAGGCCAGGCCGTTAAGTCTATCCAGGAGTCCTGCCCCCTACACTGCTGCAACCAGCGAGTCGCTCGTCAGAGTGAAGCGGGCCCTGCGATGAGTGCCGGCTATTTTTCACGCTGTTCGTGTAAACACACCCCCCTCCCCTTGTATCTGCTGAGCGTTTGAATACATCTGCCTGACTGTAGCATTCAGCGGTGGAATCCAATTAACCATCTGGGCTCCCGCATTTTTTCGAGATGTTCGGTGGAGTTTTTTTCACTGAACAAAGGACATGCCGGCATTTATAACACGAGGTCTGGAACGCAGACACAGGGACGTAACGCTGAGGTCTACAAGGCGCTGGTCAGGACACATTCGGAGTCAATGTCAGCAAATCTGGGCCCCGTATCTGGGGAGAGTCTACACGAGGTTTCCATGAATGATCCCAGGAATGAGTGGGTTAACATACGATGAGCGTTTGTCGGCACTGGGCCTGTACTCGCTGGGGTTTAGAAGGATGAGCGGGGACCTCATTGAAACTTACAGAATAGTGAAAGTCCTGGATAGAGTGGATGTGGAGAGGATGTTTCCACTAGTGGGAGAGTCTAGGACCAGAAGGCACAGCCTCAAAATTAAAGGGCGTTCCTTTAGAAAGGAGATGAGGAGGTACTTGTTTAGAGGGTAGTTAATCTGTGGGACTCATTAGACAACAGACAATACATGCAGGAGGAGGCCATTCGGCCCTTCGAGACAGCATGTGATCACGGCTGATCATCCACAATCAGTACCCCGTTCCTGCCTTCTCCCCATATCCCTGACTCCGCTATCTTTAAGAGCCCTATGTAGCTCTCTCTTGAAAGTATCCAGAGAACTGGTCTCTATAAGAGTCTAGGACCAGAGCACCCAGAGAAAACCCACGCAGGTCACGGGGAGAACGTGCAAACTCCGTACAGACAGTGCCCGTAGTCGGGATCGAACCCGGGTCTGTGGCGCTGTGAGGCAGCGACTCTTGCCATAGAGGGAGTGCAGAGACGGTTCACCAGACTGATTCCTGGGATGTCAGGACTGTCTTATGAAGAAAGACTGGATAGACTTGGTTTATACTCTCTAGAATTTAGGAGATTGAGAGGGGATCTTGTAGAAACTTACAAAATTCTTAAGGGGTTGGACAGGCTAGATGCAGGAAGATTGAAGGTGCAGGAGTAGAGGCCATTCGGCCCTTCGAGCCTGCACCGCCATTCAATATGATCATGGCTGATCATCCAACTCAGTATCCTGTACCTGCCTTCTCTCCATACCCCCTGACCCCTTTAGCCACAAGGGCCACATTTAACTCCCTCTTAAATATAGCCAATGAACTGTGGCCTCAACTACCCTCTGTGGCAGAGAGTTCCAGAGATTCACCACTCTCTGTGTGAAAAAAGTTCTCCTCATCTCGGTTTTAAAGGATTTCCCCCTTATCGTTAAGCTGTGACCCCTTGTCCTGGACTTCCCCAACATCGGAAACAACATCGGCTCCCATCCTGACTTTCTCATCAGCTGCGGTTCGGGGGGGAGGGGGGGTGGGGGTGGGGAGGTGGGGGAGGGTTTGTGTCGAGGCGTTTGTTTTGGTCTCGTTTAAGAGGATGGCTTGTGTTTTATGAAGCAGGGCATTTGGATGAAACAAGATCAGGCTGAAGTGAGGCCCTTGTTAGTTCCTGACGGTGAAATTTGATCTAAATCCAGGAAAATATGCACTCGAGTTAGCGAGGGGAAAAAAAAAAATCATTAAAATGATTTGGGATTACAGAGGGAGAAATGATTTGGCAGCGAGTGATTTATCGCTCTGTCAATCAGGGGGAGTCATTGCTCGGAGCATCAGCTCCAGCTGCTGGTTCTTGGTGGGGACTTAATACAGATACAGCACGGAAACAGGCCCTTCGGCCCTTCGAGTCCCTGCCGGCCAGCGACTGGCACAACCCTCTGTGAAAGGCAGGACTTTCATATGAAGAAAGGCTGGATAGACTCGGCTTGTAGTCGCTAGAGGTTAGAAGATTGAGGGGGGAGGTTAACTCTAACGTTAAGACTCTAAACACTCGGCATCAGATGCAGAGATGGGCGGTGGGGGGACCTGAGTGATGAGCAACATCAGAGAGGAGAGGGGGAGAGCTGGAGTGACCACAGGTCTGAAGAAGGGTCTCAACCCAACAACCCTCTCGCGCGCCTCTCTCTCTCTCTCGAAGCTCGCTCTCTCCCTCTCTCAACCCGCTCGCTCCCCTCGCTCTCGCGCGAAAGAAGCTCTCTCCCTCTCTCGCTCCCTCTCTCTCTCTCCATCTCCTCTCTCCCTCTCTCTCTCTCACCCTCTCTCTCTCTCTCTCTCTCTCTCTCTCGCTCTCTCTGTCTGTCTCTCTCTCTCTCTCTCTCTCTCTCTCTCTCTATCTCTCTCTCTCTCTCTCTCTCTCTCTCTCTCTCTCTCTTTCTTTAGTCCGTGTTAGCTTCATGTAGGCTGATGGCCAGAGGGATGGACACTGTTTGTGGACAAAGGTCAAGGGGGGAGATTGTGTTGGAGAGAAAAATAAACATGGCAGTGGCCGGGTTCAGCCAGGGGTCAAGGACTCACATCTCTGGCTGGACTGAGTCTGGCCCTGGGCAGCGAGAGAGGGAGAGAGAGAGGGAGAGAGAGAGGAGAGAGGGAGAGGGAGAGGGAGGAGAGAGAGAGGGAGGGAGGGAGGGAGGGAGAGGGGAGAGGAGAGGGAGGGAGAGAGGGAGGAGAGGGAGAGGAGGGAGGGAGGGGAGAGAGAGGGAGAGGGAGATAGAGAGAGGGAGAGATGGAGGGAGAGAGAGAGGGAGGGAGGGAGGGAGAGATGGAGGGAGAGAGGGAGAGAGGAAGGGAGAGAATCAGATGTGAATGAAGAGTAAAAGGGAAGAGAACGGAAAAAAGGGAAAAAAGAATGATAAGATTAAGGAGAGAGAGGGATGGAGAGAATGGGGGAAAAGAAAGGTAAGATTGAGGAGTAAAAGGGAGGGAGAAAATGGAACAAATAAGATTAAAATTGTGATGGAGAGAGAGAGAGAGTTGGGGACAGAGAGGGAAAGGGGAAGAGGGGAGGAGAGAGAGAGAGAGAGACAGGGAGGGAGGGAGAGAGAGAGGATGAGAATGAGGTACAAGGGGAAGAAGAATGTATTAAAATTCAGGAATGAGGAGTGAAAGGAAAGAGAGAGTGGGAAAAGAGAGATAAGAATTTGGAATAAAGGGGAGGAGAGAGAGGGAATGGGGAAAGAAAGATATGGAACGAGAGAGGGAGTGAAGAATTGAAAGAGAAAAGATCCAGGAGCAAAAAGGAAGAGAGAGAGAGAGAGAGAGAGAGAATAGACGAGAATGAGGTGTAAAGGGAAAGAGAGAGAGAGAGAGAACGATTAGATTAATGAAATGTGAGAGAGGGATGGAGAGAATGGGGAAAAAAAGATAAGGAATGAAAGGGTGGAGAGAGGGATGGAGAAAAACCCTCTGGGTGAAAAAGTGTTTCCTCGTCCCCGTTCTAAATGGCCGACCCCATACGGAATAAGAGCCAAATGGCAAGACAGATACAAAACGCTGGAGTAACTCAGCGGGACGGGCAGCGTCTCCGGAGAGAAGGAACGGGTGATGTTTCGGAGTCGAGACCCTTCTTTGGAACAGCATCTGCAGTGTCTTCCCACCTAATAACCAATATAACAATTACAGCACGGAAACAGGCCATCTCGCCCTACAAGTCCGTGCCGGAACAACTTTTTTTTCCCTTAGTCCCACCTGCCTGCAGTCATACCATAACCCTCCATTCCCTTCTCATCCATATGCCTATCCAATTTATTTTTAAATGATACCCTCGAACCTGCCTCCACCACTTCCACTGGAAGCTCATTCCACACAGCCACCACTCTCTGCAGTAAAGAGTAAAGAAGTTCCCCCTCATGTTACCCCTAAAACTTCTGTCCCTTAATTCTGAAGTCATGTCCTCTTGTTTGAATCTTCCCTACTCTCAGTGGGAAAAGCTTGTCCACGGTCAACTCTGTCTATCCCTCTCATCATTTTAAAGACCTCTATCAAGTCCCCCCTTAACCTTCTGCGCTCCAGAGAATAAAAGACCTAACTTGTTCAACCTCTCTCTGTAACTTAGTTGTTGAAACCCAGGCAACATTCTAGTAAATCTCCTCTGTACTCTCTCTATTAGACTTGAGGCCCATCGACCGACTCTTGTAATCCCCGCGCCAAATTGAGGTGGTGCTGATCGTGGGGATAAAACGTTAAATCAGTCTCCGTCTCTCCCCCCTCGAGTGAAAGCTGAAACAAAAACATCCACAGATTCACCGAGACTTTCTCCCTTCTGTATCGAGTCGAGTTAATCCTCTTAACAACCACTCCACTGGTTATCCGATTATAATCTCATTATTTTCCCTGTCATATTGCAAATATGAAACGTATAAGATTGTTAAGGGCTTGGACACGCTAGAGGCAGGAAACATGTCCCCGATGTTGGGGGAGTCCAGAACCAGGGGCTTGTACACTCTGTGGAGTTTAGAAGGATGAGAGGGGATCTCATTGAAACGTATAAGATTGTTAAGGGTTTGGACACGCTAGAGGCAGGAAACATGTTCCCCATGTTGGGGGAGTCCAGAACCAGGGGCCACACACACACAGTTTAAGAATAAGGGGTAAGACATTTAGAACGGAGACGAGGAAACACTTTTTCTCACAGAGAGTTGTGAGTCTGTGGAATTCTCTGCCTCACAGAGGGCGGTGGAGGCCGGTTCTCTGGAGAGAATTCTCTCAAGAGAGAGCTGGATAGGGCTCTTAAAGATAGTGGAGTCAGGGGATATGGGGAGAAGGCAGGAACGGGGTACTGATTGGGGATGATCAGCCATGATCACATTGAATGGCGGTGCTGGCTCGAAGGGCCGAATGGCCTCTACTCCTGCACCTGTTGCCTGTTGTCCAATCAGTCTGAAGAAGGGTCCCAACCTGAAACGTCACCTATCCATGTTCTCCACAGATGCTGCCTGACCCGCTGAGTTACTCCAGCACTCTGTGAAACGTCACCTATCCATGTTCTCCACAGATGCTGCCTGACCCGCTGAGTTATGGTGCAGCAGCATCTATGGAGCTAAGGAAATGGGGAGTCAGGGGATGTGGGTGAGAAGGCAGGAACGGGGAACTGATTGGGGATGATCAGCCGTGATCACATTGAATGGCGGTGCTGGCTCGAAGGGGCCGAATGGCCTCTACTCCTGCACCTGTTGTCTATTGTCTATTGCATCTATGGAGCAAAGGACTAGGTGACGTTTCGTGAGGCAGCATCTATGGAGCGAAGGAATAGACGACGTTTCGTGAGGCAGCATCTATGGAGCGAAGGAATAGGTGACGTTTCGGGTCGAGACCCTTACGGGTCTCGGCCCGAAACGTCACCTATTCCTTCGCTCCATAGATGCTGCCTCACCCGCTGAGTTTCTCCAGCATTTTTCTGTCTATTGTCTGTTTTTCACAGCGGGCGAGAGATTCCTCAAGGCACATAAAACGCAGTGTGTGTGCGCGCGGGGCCAGGGTTGTGTAGGAAGGAGATTGATGCTCTGGGCTCCGCAGGCCCATATATCTCCTCGGCTTCCCCCTGATTTATCGCTCTTCATTCCAAGGCATGATGAGAGGATGGGTTTTACGATCCATCCGTAGTCCTGCCCGATCTGCACAATCCGTCATCGTTGCACATGCGATGAATTTGTAAACAGCTCGGGAGACGGCAGCTTGGACTAGGCCCGCCCGCTATCATGATGGCATTTAGCAGGCGCTGAGAGACATCACGAATAATCGGAGAGTCGTACAGCACTGAGACCAGGCCCTTTCGGCCCATCTTTCAAGAGGAAACTCAGATCTAGCCCTTCGGGTTGAAAGGAATCGAGGGATATGGGGAGAGAGCAGGGACGGAGTACTGAGTTTAGAATTTAGAAGATTGAGGGGGGATCTTATAGAAACTTACAAAAGTCTTAAGGGGTTGGACAGGCTAGATGCAGGAAGATTGTTCCCGATGTTGGGGAAGTCCAGAACAAGGGGCCACACACACAGTTTAAGGATAAGGGGGAATCTTTTAGGACCGAGATGAGAAAATCATTTTTCACACAGAGAGTGGTGAATCTGTGGAATTCTCTGCCACAGAAGGTAGTTGAGGCCACACAGTTCATTGGCTATATTTAAGAGGGAGTTAGATGTGGCCCTTGTGGCTAAAGGGATCAGGGGGTATGGAGAGAAGGCAGGTACAGGATACTGAGTTGGATGATCAGCCATGATCATATTGAATGGCGAATGGTGTCGGCTCGAAGGGGCCGAATGGCCTCTACTCCTGCACCTATTTTTCTATGTTTCAATAGACAATAGGTGCAGGAGTAGAGGCCATTTGGCCCTTTGAGCCAGCACCGCCATTCAATGTGATCATGGCTGATCATCCCCAATCAGTACACCGTTCCTGCCTTTTCTCCCCATATCCCCTGACTCCGCTATCTTTAAGAGCCCTATCTGGCTCTCTCTTGAAAGCAACCGGCCTCTGAGGCAGAGAATTCCACAGACTCACAACTCTCTGTGAGAAAAAGTGTTTCCTCGTCTCCGTTCTAAATGGCTTACCCCTTATTCTTAAACTGTGTGTGTGTGTGGCCCCTGGTTCTGGACTCCCCCAACATCGGGAACATGTTTCCTGCCTCTAGCGTGTCCAAACCCTTAATAATCTTATATGTTTCCATGAGATGCCCTCTCATCCTTCTAAACTCCACAGAGTGTACAAGCCCACAGCCGCTCCACATTCTCTCAGCATATGACAGTCCCGCCATCCCGGGAATCAACCTGGTGAACCTACGCTGGGCTCCCTCAATACTGATTGGGGACGATCAGCCATGATCACAGTGAATGGCGAACGGTGCTGGCTCGAAGGGCCGAATGGCCTCTACTCCGGCACCTGTTGTCTATTGTCTAATATATTCCTGAGGAAGGACATTCTTGCCATAGAGGGAGTGCAGAGACGGTTCACCAGAGTGATTCCTGGGATGTCAGGACTGTCTTATGAAGAAAGACTGGATAGACTTGGTTTATACTCTCTAGAAATTTAGGAGATTGAGAGGGGATCTTATAGAAACTTACAAAATTCTTAAGGGGTTGGACAGGCTAGATGCAGGAAGATTGTTCCCGATGTTGGGGGAAGTCCAGGACAAGGGGTCACAGCTTAAGGATAAGGGGGAAATCCTTTAAAACCGAGATGAGAAGAACTTTTTCACACACAGAGAGTGGTGAATCTCTGAACTCTCTGCCACAGAAGGTAGTTGAGGCCACACAGTTCATTGGCTATATTTAAGAGGGAGTTAGATGTGGCCCTTGTGGCTAAAGGGATCAGGGGGTATGGATGGAAGGCAGGTACGGGATACTGAGTTGGATGATCAGCCATGATCGTATTGAATGGCGGTGCAGGCTCGAAGGGCCGAATGGCCTCTACTCCTGCACCTATTGTCTATGTTTCTATGTTTCTATATCCCCCCTGACTCCACTATCTTTAAGAGCCCTATCTAGCTCTCTCTTGACAGTATCCAGAGAACCGACCTCCACCGCCCTCTGAGGCAGAGAATTCCACAGACTCACAACTCTCTGTGAGAAAAAGTGTTTCCTCGTCTCCGTTCTAAATGGCCGACCCCTTATTCTTAAACTGTGTGTGTGTGGCCCCTGGTTCTGGACTCCCCCAACATCAGGAACATGTTTCCTGCCTCTAGCGTGTCCAAGCCCTTAACAAGAATTCCTCCTTCGATGCCCTCACCTCCCCCTAGATCACTGGACTTAACCCAATGGCTCTTGTTTGCGCAGGTAGTAACTGCACGTGCTGGTTTAAACCGAAGGTAGACACAAAGTGCTGGAGTAACTCAGCGGGACAGGCAGCATCTCTGTGGAGAGAAGGAATGGGTGAGGTTTCAGGTCGAGACCCTTCTTCAGACTGAATCAGGGGAGAGGGAGACACAGAGATAAGGAAATGTAAGGTGGAACTCTGGAACTCTCTGCCACAGAAGGTAGTTGAGGCCACACAGTTCATTGGCTATATTTAAGAGGGAGTTAGATGTGGCCCTTGTGGCTAAAGGGATCAGGGGGTATGGAGAGAAGGCAGGTACAGGATACTGAGTTGGATGATCAGCCGTGATCATATTGAATGGCGGTGCAGGCTCGAAGGGCCGAATGGCCTCTACTCCTGCACCTATTGTCTATGTTTATATGTTTCTATGTAACGACCTATTGCCGGCAGTCGCTGAGAAAGTCGCCTATGTGGGACGGCCCCCTAACTCTCTCGTGAAAACATCTGGCCTGAGGACTCTTTCACGAGAGAGAGACACATATGCAGCTGGTGGACAAACAATGCTGGAGGAACTCAGCGGGACGGGCAGCGTCTATGGAGCGAAGGAATAGGCGACGTTTCGGGTCGAGACCCTTCCTCAGGCTGATGTCGGGGGGGGGGAAGTAGAAAGGAAGAGGCGGAGACAGTGGGCTGTGGGGGAGCTGGGAAGGGGAGGGGAAGGAGGGAGAAAGCAGGGACTACCTGAAATTGGAGAAGTCAATGTTCATACCGCTGGGGTGTAAACCAAAGATCCTATAGCAGAGCAAGATGGGTTACTCTCACGCAAACGTGAGGTACGTTCATGGGCGGATTCATGGGGGATTTTATGCCTCATTTTAGCAACCTGCCTCCGCCATCTTGTCCCGCCATCTTGTTCCGCCATCTTGCTCCGCCATCTTGTTCCGCCATCTTGTTCCGCCATCTTGTTCCGCCATCTTGTTCCGCCATCTTGTTCCGCCATCTTGTTCCGCCATCTTGTTCCGCCATCTTGTTCCGCCATCTTGTTCCGCCATCTTGTTCCGCCATCTTGTTCCGCCATCTTGTTCCACCATCTTGTTCCGCCATCTTGTTCCGCCATCTTGCTTCCAGCCAAAGATTGGATCCGCAGCGGGGAGAGGGAGTGTGGGGCCCGGGGCAGTGGGGAGAGGGAGTGTGGGGTCCGGGGCAGTGAGGAGAGGGAGTGTGGGGTCCGGGGCAGTGAGGAGAGGGAGTGTGGGGTCCGGGGCAGTGGGGAGAGGGAGTGCGGGGTCCGGGGCAGCGGGAGAGGGAGTGTGGGGCAGCGGGCAGTGGGAGTGTGGGGCCCGGGGGCAGTGGGAGTGGCGTGGTGGCGTGCCCGGGGGAGAGGGATGTGTGGGGCCCGGGGAGTGGAAGGGGCCCGGGGCAGTGGGAGTGGTGGGGCCCGGGGAGAGGGATGGTGTGGGGCCCGGGGAGAGAGGGAGTGTGGGTGGCCCGGGGAGAGGGAGTGTGGGGCCCGGGGCAGTGAGGAGAGGAGTGTGGGGCCGGGGCCGTGGGCAGGGGGGCAGAGGGAGTGGGGGCCCGGGGAGAGGGGGTGTGGGGGTGCCCGGGGAGAGGGAGTGTGGGGCCCCGGGGAGAGGGAGTGTGGGGCCCGGGAGAGAGAGGAGTGTGGGGCCCGGCCCAGGGGGAGAGGGGAGTGTGGGGCCCGGGGAGGAGAGGGAGTGTGGGCCCGGGGGGGAGGGAGGGTGTGGGAGGGGGAGAGTGGGCCCGGGGGAGGGAGTGTGGGGCCCGGGAGAGGGAGTGTGGGGCCCCTGGGAGGGGTGATTGTGGGGCCGCCCCGGGGCCGGAGGAGAGGGAGTGTAGGGCCCGGGGAGAGGGAGTGTGTGCCGGGCCCGGGGAGAGGGAGTGGGGGGGGCCCGTGGGAGAGGGAGTGTGGGGGCCCGGGAAGAGGGAGTGTAGGGCCCGGGAGAGGGAGTGTGGGGCCCCGGGGGAGAGGGAGTGTGGGGCCCGGGGAGATGGAGAGGTGGGTGTGGGGGCCCCGGGAGAGGGAGTGTGGGGCCCCGGGGCAGTGGGAGAGGGAGTGATTGGGTGGGGCCCTGGGCAAAAGTGAGGAGAGGAGTGTGGGAGTGTGGGTCCCTGGGCGCCGGGGAGAGGGAGTGTGGGGCAGTGGGGAGGAGGGAGTGTGGGGCCCCGGGGCAGTGGGGAGAGAGAGTGTGGGGCAGTGGGAGAGGGAGTGAGTGGGGGCCGAGGCAGCGGGGGAGAGGGAGGTGTGGGGTCCGGGGCAGTGAGGAGAGGGAGTGAGGGGATAGGGGTCGAGTGCTGGGGAGAGGGAGTGTGGGGCCCGGGGCAGTGGGGAGAGAGAGTGCAGGGCTCAGGGCCCGGGGCAGTGAGGAGAGGGAGTGTGGGGTTCCGGGGCAGTGAGGAGAGGGAGTGTGGGGTCCGTGGGGGCAGCGGGGGAGAGAGAGGGTGTGGGGTCCGGGGCAGTGAGGAGAGGGAGTGAGGGGCAGTGGGGAGAGGGAGTGCGGGGCCCGGGGCAGTGAGGAGAGGGAGTGTGGGGTCCGGGGCAGCGGGGAGAGGGAGTGTGGGGCCCGGGGCAGTGGGGATAGCTCTGCTATAGGATCTTTGGTGTAAACTACCCATGGCTGCAGCTAGTTCCAGCCGAGAAAGTCTTGTAAGTGGGACTGGCCCTTGACCCGCCCTCTCCTGCATAACCTTCCCAGGCAGAGGAAGACTTACTGCCTGCCGTTGATTCCTCCGGAGAGAGGTGCGGAGGCAGGGAGACTCCACCCCGAATCGAAAGGGTCATGAGTTCAATCCACTCCTGGTGGCGTTGGGCATGTAATGTAAAAAGGATATATAGAGGCAGAGAGAGAGAATGATTTACAGTGGTATTGTCAGACTGGGGTGAGGGGGAGATTAGATATGCTGGAGTCAACTCCGCTGCTGCAGGGATGCCTGGGGTTGTGGTGGAGTCTTGCATGGAATGAGATACAGCGCGGAAAACAGCCCATCCTGTCCTTGTCCACCCAAACACCAGACGATCGGCTTGTACTCGCTGGAATTTAGGAGATTGAGGGGGGATCTTATAGAAACTTACAAAATTCTTAAGGGGTTGGACAGGCTAGATGCAGGAAGATTGTTCCCGATGTTGGGGAAGTCCAGGACAAGGGGTCACACAGTTTAAGGATATGGGGGAATTAAGTCTTTTGGGACCGAGATGAGAAAAACATTTTTTTTCACACACACACAGAGTGGTGAATCTGTGGAATTCTCTGCCACAGAAGGTAAGTTGCCTATTTCCTTCGCTCCATAGATGCTGCTGCACCCGCTGAGTTACTCCAGCATTTTTGTCCGTTAACCTCCAGGTGCAGGAAGGAACTGCAGGCGCAGGTTTAAACCATAGACAGTCACAGAGTGCTGGAGTAACTCAGCGGGTCAGGCAGCATCCTCGGGGAGAAGGAATGGGTGACGTTTGCACGCTCTCCCCGTGATCTGCGTGGGTTTTCACCGAGATCTCCGGTTTCCTCCCACACTCCAAAGACGTGCAGGTTTGTAGGTTAATTGGCTTGGTGTAAATGTAAATTGTCCCCAGTGTGGGTGTGTGTAGGATTGTGATAATGTGCGGGGGATCGCTGGTCGGGCAAGGGACTCGATGGGGCCGAAGGGCCTGTTTCCGCGCTGTATCTCTAAACTAAAATGAACATAAGAGTTGTGGGATGATGAAGCCAGAGAGGAGAGGAGGGGGGGGGGGGGGGAAGAGAGAGGGGGGGGGGGGGAGATGAGAGAGCAAGGGGAGATGAGGAGGGGGGAGATGAGAGAGAGCGGGGGGAGATGAGGAGGGGGGGGGGATGAGGAGGGGGGGGGGAGATTAGATGAGGGGGGGGGGAGAATGAAGATGAGAGGGGGGGAGATGGAGGAGAGGGGGGGGGGTGAGAAGATGATGGGGGGAGATGTGGTGAAAACACATGGAGACACAGTGAAAGATCAGATGCCATTGAGTGAATAATACGATCGTTCTAATGAGTGTCAACATGTGTCTCCGTGTGTGTAACAAATGCTATTTATCTCATCATGGGCCCGTCTCTGCTGTGACCCAGGTGAAGGGACCTCGTTACGTTTTGTTCTCTCGGGGCATTGTTTGAAACTGATCTATCACGGTGACGGTGACTCCATTAGAGGCGGCATCAACACTTATGATCCCGACTACGGGCGCTGTCTGTACGGAGTTTGTACGTTCTCCCCGTGACCTGCGTGGGTTTTCTCCGGGATCTTCGGTTTCCTCCCACACTCCAAAGACGTGCAGGTTTGTCGGTTAATTGGCTTGGTAAATGTGTAAATTGTCCCTAGTGTGTGTAGGATAGTGTTAGTGTGCGGGGATCGCTGGTCGGCACGGACTCGATGGGCTGAAGGGCCTGTTTCCGCGCTGTATCTCTAAACTAAACCCACGCTACACCCCTTCAATAGCAAGGATCATAGAAACATAGACAATAGGTGCAGGAGTAGAGGCCATTCGGGCCCTTCGAGCCTGCACCATTCGCCATTCAATATGATCATGGCTGATCATCCAACTCAGTATCCCGTACCTGCCTTCTCTCCATACCCCCTGATCCCTTTAGCCCCAAGGGCCCCATCTAACTCCCTCTTAAATATAGCCAATGAACTGTGTGGCCTCAACTACCTTCTGTGGCAGAGAGTTCCAGAGATTCACCACTCTCTCCAGCTGTACCCGCTGAGTTACTCCAGCACTCTGTGAAACGTCACCTATCCATGTTCTCCATAGATGCTGCCTGACCCGCTGAGTTACTCCAGCACTCTGTGACTGTCTATGGTTTAAACCTGCGCCTGCAGTTCCTTCCTGCACCTGGAGGTTAACGGACAAAAATGCTGGAGGAACTCAGCAGGTGCGGCAGCATCTATGGAGCGAAGGAAATAGGCAACGTTTCGGGACGAAACCCGTAAGGGTTTCGTCCCGAAACGTTGCCTATTTCCTTCGCTCCATAGATGCTGCTGTACCCGCTGAGTTTCTCCAGCATTTCTGTCTACCTTCGATTTTCCAGCATCTGCACAGTTCCTTCTTAAACACAGACTAGAGATTAATATGGACTGGTATCCCATCGCTAGTCCGGAGGTTTATTGAGCCCGTGGCAGGCGATGATGTATTCCATGTCAGTAGGGACTGGCTGGAGCCCTTGTTTGTTTAGAGGGTTTAGCAGGGTTTAGAATGTGGGATTAGTAGAGCTCAGCGCTAGAAATCCAGCGGCATAAGGCAGCCTTTTCTTCTCAGCTCCTGCAGAGTTACACCTTCTGTATCTCTCGCTTAATTAGAGAGCAACGAGGTAATAAATGTATCCCTCTGCCACCATGCTGGC
>NW_026576657.1:0-27500 GCF_028641065.1 Leucoraja erinaceus
CCCTCTGTGGCCAGAAGAGCTTTCCAGAGATTCACCAACTCTCCCTGTGTGAAAAAAGTTATTCTCAATCTCGGTTTTTTAACGGATTTTACCACTGTATCCTTAAGCTGATGACCCCTTGTCCTGGACTTCCCCAAACATCGCCGGGGACCAATCTCCTCATATAGCCTGTCCAAACCCTTAATTTTGGAATTTTGTAAGTTTCTATAAGAATACCCCCTCAATCTCCTAAATTCTAGAGAGTATAATCCACGTCTATCCAGTCTTTCTTCATAAGACAGTCCGGACATCCCAGGAATCAGTCTGGTGAACCTTCTCTGTACTCCCTCTATGGCAATAATGTCCTTCCTCAGATTTGGAGACCAAAACTGTATGCAATACTCCAGGTGTGGTCTCACCAAGACCCTGTACAACTGCAGTAGAACCTCCCTGCTCCTAGACTCAAATCCTCGACATGCAAGAATGCCCATCAGTTCCTCAGATCCAGGAGACCAAAACGTAGCACATAGTCCAGTCTGTGGGTCTCACCAAGAACCCTGTACAACATGGCAGTCGGGAACCTCCCTGTCCTCCGACTCAAAACCCGTCACTGACTTCTCTCCATACCAAACCTGCATCCAAGCTGCACAACCGGCACACTATCTAACACCCTCCATTGCAACTACGGCCAATGAACCTGTGCAACCTCTCGAAATACCTTCCTCGGCAGAGAGTTTGCAGAGATTCCCCACTCTCTGTGTGAAAAAGTTCTTCTAAATCTCCTGCAAAGGCTAACAGGATTTCCCCGTTATCCTTAGGCTGTGGACCCCTTTCCGGGACTTCCTCCAACACTCCGGAACAATCTCGGCAACTTAGTGGTCAAATTAGCCTGGTCCCCACCCCTTACAATTTTGTAAGTTTCTATGCACATCCTCCCTCAATCTCCTAAAACTTAATTATGATATTCCTTCCTTCCATGTTGCCAATTTCAAGGAGTTATAGACTTTGATGCAATGGGCCTCAACGCTGATAAGTGTTACACATTGAGAAATACAATGTCAGAGAAATGTATACATTACTTGGAATGAACACAAAGACCTTACTCAAGGCTCCAGCAATCTGCCTCAGAGGGCGGTGGAGGCCGGTTCTCTGGATACTTTCAAGAGAGAGTTAGATAGGGCTCTCAATGTGGATAAATGTGAGGTTATCCACTTTGGTGGCAAAAACGGGAAAGCAGACTATTATCTGAATGGTGGCCGATTAGGAAAAGGGGAGATGCAGCGAGACCTGGGTGTCATGGTACACCAGTCATTGAAAGTAGGCATGCAGGTGCAGCAGGCAGTGAAGAAAGCCAATGGTATGTTAGCTTTCATAGCAAAAGGATTTGAGTCTAGGAGCAGGGAGGTTCTACTGCAGTTGTACAGGGTCTTGGTGAGACCACACCTGGAGTATTGCGTACAGTTTTGGTCTCCTAATCTGAGGAAAGACATTCTTGCCGTAGAGGATTTGAGTACAGGAGCAGGGAGGTTCTACTGCAGTTGTACAGGGTCTTGGTGAGACCACACCTGGAGTATTGCGTACAGTTTTGGTCTCCTAATCTGAGGAAAGCCATTCTTGCCATGGAGGGAGTACAGACAAGGTTCACCAGACTGATTCCTGGGATGTCAGGACTGTCTTATGAAGAAAGATTGAAAAGACTCGGCTTGTACTCGCTAGAATTTAGAAGGATGAGGAGGGATCTTATAGAAACATATAAAATTATAAAAGGACTGGACAAACTAGATGCAGGAAAAATGTTCCCAATGTTGGGCGAGTCCAGAACCAGGGGCCACACACACAGTCTTAGAATAAAGGGGAGGCCATTTAAGACTGAGGTGAGAAAAAACCTTCGAGCCTGCACCATTCGCCATTCAATATGATCACGGCTGATCATCCAACTCAGTATCCCGTACCTGCCTTCTCTCCATACCCCCTGATCCCTTTAGCCACAAGGGCCACATCTAACTCCCTCTTAAATATAGCCAATGAACTGTGGCCTCAACTACCCTCTGTGGCAGAGAATTCCACAGATTCACCACTCTCTGTGTGTGAAAAAAAAATGTTTTTCTCATCTCGGTCCTAAAAGATTTCCCCCTTATCCTTAAACTGTGTGTGTGGCCCCTTGTTCTGGACTTCCCCAACATCAGGAACAATCTTCCTGCATCTAGCCTGTCCAACCCCTTAAGAATTTTGTAAGTTTCTATAAGATCCCCCCTCATTCTTCTAAATTCTAGCGAGTACAAGCCGAGTCTATCCAGTCTTTCTTCATAAGACAGTCCTGACATCCCAGGAATCAGTCTGGTGAACCTTCTCTGTACTCCCTTTATGGCAAGAATGTCTTTCCTCAGATAAGGAGACCAAAACTGTACGCAATACTCCAGGTGTGGTCTCACCAAGACCCTGTACAACTGCAGTAGAACCTCCCTGCTCCTAGACTCAAATCCTCTATGGCAAGAATGTCTTTCCTCAGATTAGGAGACCAAAACTGTACGCAATATTCCAGGTGTGGTCTCACCAAGACCCTGTACAACTGCAGTAGAACCTCCCTGCTCCTAGACTCAAATCCTTTTGCTATGAATGCTAACATACCATTGGCTTTCTTCACTGCCTGCTGCACCTGCATGCCTACTTTCAATGACTGGTGTACCATGACACCCAGGTCTCGCTGCATCTCCCCTTTTCCTAATCGGCCACCATTCAGATAATAGATGCATCTGGTACCTGGAATATTGCGTACAGTTTTGGTCTCCAAATCTGAGGAAAGACATTCTTGCCATAGAGGATTTGAGTCTAGGAGCAGGGAGGTTCTACTGCAGTGTACAGGGTCTTGGTGAGACCACACCTGGAGTATTGCGTACAGTTTTGGTCTCCAAATCTGAGGTAGGACATTATTGACATAGAGGGAGTCCAGAGACGGTTCACCCAGACTGATTCCTGGGATGTCAGGACTGTCATATATATGCAGAAAGACTGGATAGACTTGGTTTATACTCTCAAGAATTTAGGAGATTGAGAGGGGATCTTATAGAAACTTACAAAATTCTTAAGGGGTTGGACAGGCTAGATGCAGGAAGAATGCTCCCGATGTTGGGGGAAGTCCAGGACAAGGGGTCACAGCTTAAGGATAAGGGGGGAATCCTTTAAAACCGAGATGAGAAGAACTTTTTTCACACAGAGAGTGGTGAATCTGTGGAACTCTCTGCCACAGAGGGTAGTTGAGGCCAGGGTATATTTAAGAGGGAGTTAGATGTGGCCCTTGTGGCTAAAGGGATCAGGGGGTATGGAGAGAAGGCAGGTACGGGATACTGAGTTGGATGATCAGCCATGATCATATTGAATGGCGAATGGTGCAGGCTCGAAGGGCCGAATGGCCTCTACTCTTGCACCTAATTTCTATGTTTCTATGTTAAGGGGTTGGACAGGCTAGATGCAGGAAGATTGTTCCCGATGTTGGGGAAGTCCAGGACAAGGGGTCACACACACACAGTTTAAGGATATGGGGGATTTACTGCTTCACCTAATTTCTATGTATCTATGTTTGTATCTATTTGTGTTCAACTCCAATGGCCGATCCTCCAACCACTTGCCCAGCAGGGTGAAAATAACCCAAGGTCGGGGCAAGTTTTCGACATACATTGCACCCTAGACACAGTCCACAATGTACAGAACATTTTGCTCATCTCTGGGACAAAATGAACCAGGATTTGTGATTACATGGAACCAAGAACAGTTAAAACGAGAGAGAGATCCCCTTCAGAACCAACTTCACTCCAGACCAAGTTGGACCCGAGGCTCGGTAAGTTTTCAGAAGTCGGGCACGGGTTCATTTGCATCTCCTCCACGCTCGTCTGCTCTATCCATGGTTCAAATTGTCTTATACACCGGACGAGAACAAAGGTAGTAGGCTGGCCGATTAGGAGAAGGGGAGATGCAACGAGACCTGGGTGTCATGGTACACCAGTCATTGAAAGTAGGCATGCAGGTGCAGCAGGCAGTGAAGAAAGCCAATGGTATGTTAGCATTCATAGCAAAAGGATTTGAGTCTAGGAGCAGGGAGGTTCTACTGCAGTTGTACAGGGTCTTGGTGTGACCACACCTGGAGTATTGCGTACAGTTTTGGTCTCCAAATCTGAGGAAGGACATTATTGCCATAGAGGGAGTGCAGAGAAGGTTCACCAGACTGATTTCTGGGATGTCAGGACTGTCTTATGAAGAAAGACTGGACAGACTTGGTTTATACTCTCTAGAATTTAGGAGATTGAGAGGGGATCTTGTAGAAACTTACAAAATTCTTAAGGGGTTGGACAGGCTAGATGCAGGAAGATTGTTCCCGATGTTGGGGAAGTCCAGGACAAGGGGCCGAAACCCCTTCTTCAGAGTACAGAGTACAGAGAAGTCTGAAGAAGGGTTTCGGCCCGAAACGTCGCCTGTTTCCTTTGCTCCACAGATGCTGCTGCACCCGCTGAGTTTCTCCAGCAATTTTGTGTACCATTAAAAGTAGGCATGCAGGTGCAGCAGGCAGTGAAGAAAGCCAATGGTATGTTAGCATTCATAGCAAAAGGATTTGAGTCTCGGAGCAGTGAGGTTCTACTGCAGTTGTACAGGGTCTTGGTGAGACCACACCTGGAGTATTGCGTACAGTTTTGGTCTCCTAATCTGAGGAAAGACATTCTTGCCACAGAGGATTTGAGTCTAGGAGCAGGGAGGTTCTACTGCAGTTGTACAGGGTCTTGGTGAGACCACACCTGGAGTATTGTGTACAGTTTTGGTCTCCTAATCTGAGGAAAGACATTCTTGCCGTAGAGGATTTGAGTATAGGAGCAGGGAGGTTCTACTGCAGTTGTTCAGGGTCTTGGTGAGACCACACCTGGAGTATTGCGTACAGTTTTGGTCTCCAAATCTGAGGAAGGACATTATTGCCATAGAGGGAGTGCAGAGAAGGTTCACCAGACTGATTCCTGGGATGTCAGGACTGTCTTATGGAGAAAGACTGGATAGACTTGGTTTATACTAACTAGAATTTAGGAGATTGAGGGGGGATCTTATAGAAACTTACAAAATTCTTAAGGGGTTGGACAGGCTAGATGCAGGAAGATTGTTCCCGATGTTAGGGAAGTCCAGGACAAGGGGTCACAGCTTAAGGATAAGGGGGGAATCCTTTAAAACCGAGATGAGAAGAACTTTTTTCACACACAGAGAGTGGTGAATCTCTGGAACTCTCTGCCACAGAGGGTAGTTGAGGCCACACAGTTCATTGGCTATATTTAAGAGGGAGTTAGATGTGGCCCTTGTGGCTAAAGGGATCAGGGGGTATGGAGAGAAGGCAGGTACGGGATACTGAGTTGGATGATCAGCCATGATCATATTGAATGGCAAATGGTGCAGGCTCGAAGGGCCGAATGGCCTCTACTCCTGCACCTATTGTCTATGTTTCTATGATCATATTGAATGGCGAATGGTGCAGGCTCGAAGGGCCGAATGGCCTCTACTCCTGCACCTGTTGTCTATGTTTCTATGATCATATTGAATGGCGAATGGTGCAGGCTCGAAGGGCCGAATGGCCTCTACTCCTGCACCTGTTGTCTATGTTTCTATGATCATATTGAATGGCGAATGGTGCTGGCTCGAAGGGCCGAATGGCCTCCCCCTGCGCCTATTGTCTACGTTTCTAAGTTTCCACTCTGACACTATGTACAAATTCATCATGTGCAGGGTAAACGTGCAAACTCCAGATAGACAGTGTACCCGCGATCCCTGGCGCGGTGAGGTAAGCAACTCTACCGGTGTGCAACCATGTCCCGAACTAACGTTCCACTCAATTCTTCCTAGGATACGGACTAGCGCCGAGAGGGAGAGAAGGAGAGAGAGAAGGAGAGAGAGAAGGAGAGAGAGACAGAGACAACGCAAGGCAAAATCCCGAAGCTTTTCCCAAACTGATCCAGAGTGTAAACAAGGCCCGATCTAGGGAAATGGAGCCTCAGACTCAGGCCGAGACTGTCGCTGAATCCCAGCCCAAACCCGAGAGTAAGAATCAAAGGGCGTATTACAAATTTTGTGGCCACGATTTGACAATAACACGGGACCTCACTAATGACATCGGCCTCTCTGCAATCATCTGGGAGGCGGTGAGTTTGCCTTTTACTAATTTAATGACACTGGTTCTCATCCCGGCCCAGATTCGACTACAATCTGGGCAGCTGCCAACACAGTGGCATGAATATTGATTTAGACAATAGACAATAGACAATAGGTGCAGGAGTAGAGGCCATTCGGCCCTTCGAGCCTGCACCATTCGCCATTCAATACGATCATGGCTGATCATCCAACTCAGTATCCGGTACCTGCCTTCTCTCCATACCCCCTGATCCCCTTAGCCACAAGGGCCACATCTAACTCCCTCTCCTCACCTCTCCCTCTCCTCTCCTCTCCTCTCCTCTCCTCTCCTCTCCTCTCCTCTCAAATAGTCAATAGTCAATAGTCTATTTAATTGTCATTTGGACCCCTGGAGGTCCAAATGAAATGCCGTTTCTGCAGCCATACATTACACACAAATAGACCCCAGACACAACATAATTATGTAGTGTAGTTTATATGTAGCACTACATAATAAACTACATATAAACTACATATAAACTACACTCTCCTCTCCTCTCCTCTCCTCTCCTCTCCTCTCCTCTCCTCTCCCCCCCCCTCCCCTCCTCTCCTCTCCTCTCATCTCCTCTCATCCCCTCTCCTCTCCTCTCCTTTCCTCCTCTCCTCTCCTCTCCTCGCCTCTCCTCTCCCCTCTCCTCTTGAATGGCCCCTCCCCTCTGGCCAATGAACTGTGTGGCCTCAACTACCTTCTGTGGCAGAGAATTCCACAGATTCACCACTCTCTGTGTGTGTGAAAAAAAATGTTTTTCTCATCTCGGTCCTAAAAGATTTCCCCCTTATCCTTAAACTGTGTGTGTGGCCCCTTGTTCTGGACTTCCCCAACATCGGGAACAATCTTCCTGCATCTAGCCTGTCCAACCCCTTAAGAATTTTGTACGTTTCTATAAGATCCCCTCTCAATCTTCTAAATTCTAGCGAGTACAAGCCGAGTCTATCCAGTCTTTCTTCATATGAAAGTCCTGACATCCCAGGAATCAGTCTGGTGAACCTTCTCTGTACTCCCTCTATGGCAATAATGTCTTTCCTCAGATTAGGAGACCAAAACTGTACGCAATACTCCAGGTGTGGTCTCACCAAGACCCTGTACAACTGCAGTAGAACCTCCCTGCTCCTAGACTCAAATCCTTTTTGCTATGAATGCTAACATACCATTGGCTTTCTTCACTGCCTGCTGCACCTGCATGCCTACTTTCAATGACTGGTGTACCATGACATGGTCATAGAAACATAGACAACAGGTGCAGGAGTAGAGGCCATTCGGCCCTTCGAGCCTGCACCGCCATTCAATATGATCATGGCTGATCATCCAACTCAGTATCCCGTACCTGCCTTCTCTCCATACCCCCTGATCCCTTTAGCCACATGGGCCACATCTAACTCCCTCTTAAATATAGCCAATTAACTGTGTGGCCTCAACTACCTTCTGTGGCAGAGAATTGGTTTTCATAGCAAAAGGATTTGAGTCTAGGAGCAGGGAGGTTCTACTGCAGTTGTACAGGGTCTTGGTGAGACCACACCTGGAGTATTGCGTACAGTTTTGGTCTCCAAATCTGAGGAAGGACATTATTGCCATAGAGGGAGTGCAGAGATGGTTCACCAGACTGATTCCTGGGATGTCAGGACTGTCTTATGAAGAAAGACTGGATAGACTCGGTTTATACTCTCTAGAATTTAGGAGATTGAGAGGGGATCTTATAGAAACTTACAAAATTCTTAAGGGGTTGGACAGGCTAGATGCAGAAAGATTGTTCCCGATGTTGGGGAAGTCCAGGACAAGGGGTCACAGCTTAAGGATAAGGGGGAAATCCTTTAAAACCGAGATGAGAAGAACTTTTTTCACACAGAGAGTGGTGAATCTCTGGAACTCTCTGCCACAGAGGGTAGTTGAGGCCACAGTTCATTGGCTATATTTAAGAGGGAGTTAGACGTGGCCCTTGTGGCTAAGGGGATCAGGGGGTATGGAGAGAAGGCAGGTACGGGATACTGAGTTGGATGATCAGCCATGATCATATTGAATGGCGAATGGTGCAGGCTGGAAAGGCCGAATGGCCTACTCCTGCACCTATTGTCTATGTTTCTATGTTTCTAATTCCACAGATTCACCACTCTCTGTGTGGGAAAAAAAATGTGTTTTCTCATCTCGGTCCTAAAAGATTTCCCCCTTATCCTTAAACTGTGTGTGTGCCCCCTTGTCCTGGACTTCCCCAACATCGGGAACAATCTTCCTGCATCTAGCCTGTCCAACCCCTTAAGAATTTTGTAAGTTTCTATAAGATCCCCCCACTCAATCTTCTAAATTCTAGCGAGTACAAGCCGAGTCTATCCAGTCTTTCTTCATAAGACAGTCCTGACATCCCAGGAATCAGTCTGGTGAACCTTCTCTGCACTCCCTCTATGGCAAGAATGTCGTTCCTCTGATTAGGAGACCAAAACTGTACGCAATACTCCAGGTGTGGTCTCACCAAGACCCTGTACAACTGCAGTAGAACCTCCCTGCTCCTAGACTCAAATCCTCTATGGCAAGAATGTCTTTCCTCAGATTAGGAGTCCAAAACTGTACGCAATACTCCAGGTGTGGTCTCACCAAGACCCTGTACAACTGCAGTAGAACCTCCCTGCTCCTAGACTCAAATCCTCTACGGCAGGAATGTCCTTCCTCAGATTAGGAGACCAAAACTGTACGCAATACTCCAGGTGTGGTCTCACCAAGACCCTGTACAACTGCAGTAGAACCTCCCTGCTCCTAGACTCAAATCCTCTATGGCAAGAATGTCTTTCCTCTGATTAGGAAATCTCCCTCTCCCCTGACTCAGTCTGAAGAAGGGTCTCTTTTCGAAACATCACTCATCGCTTCTCTTCAGAGATGTTGCCTGTGCCGCTGAGATACTCCAGCATTTTGTGCCTATCTTCTTGTTAACACTGGGTATCCTTTCACTAGGGAATCTTTCTCTGTCGATATTTTGAAAAGGAGAAAATCGACTTCACTGGGAAGAAGATAATCGAACTGGGATCGGGAACTGGGATAGTTGGAATCCTCGCCATCTTACTCGGTAAGTTCAAACTCAAAGCTAAATAAATCCTAAAAAAAAATAATGGCTCAGCGTTAGAGTTGTGGCTTCCCTGCCCCAAAGATCCGGGTTCGATCCTGACTTAGATAGGAACAGGGAAAACATAGCAACATAGAAATTAGGTGCAGGAGTAGAGGCCACTCGGCCCTTCGAGCCTCCACCGCCATTCAATATGATCATGGCTGATCATCCAACTCAGTATCCCGTACCTGCCTTCTCTCCATACCCCCTGATCCCTTTAGCCACAAGGGCCACATCTAACTCCCTCTTAAATATAGCCAATGAACTGTGTGGCCTCAACTACCCTCTGTGGCAGAGAGTTCCAGAGATTCACCACTCTCTGTGTGAAAAAAGTTCTTCTCATCTCGGTTTTAAAGGATTTCCCCCTTATCCTTAAGCTGTGACCCCTTGTCCTGGACTTCCCCAACATCGGGAACAATCTTCCTGCATCTAGCCTGTCCAACCCCTTAAGAATTTTGTAAGTTTCTATAAGAGTTCTACTGCAGTTGTACAGGGTCTTGGTGAGACCACACCTGGAGTATTGCGTACAGTACAGGGTTTGGTCTCCTAATCTGAGGAAAGACATTCTTGCCATAGAGGGAGTACAGAGAAGGTTCACCAGACTGATTCCTGGGATGGCAGGACTGTCTTATGAAGAAAGACTGGATAGACTCTGCTTGTACTCGCTAGAATTTAGGAGATTGAGGGGGGATCTTATAGAAACTTACAAAATTCTTAAGGGGTTGGACAGGCTAGATGCAGGAAGATTGTTCCCGATGTTGGGGAAATCCAGGACAAGGGGTCACAGCTTAAGGATAAGGGGGAAATCCTTTAAAACCGAGATGGGAAGAACTTTTTTCACACAGAGAGTGGTGAATCTCTGGAACTCTCTGCCACAGAGGGTAGTTGAGGCCACACAGTTCATTGGCTATATTTAAGAGGGAGTTAGATGTGGCCCTTGTGGCTAAAGGGATCAGGGGGTATGGAGAGAAGGCAGGTACGGGATACTGAGTTGGATGATCAGCCACGATCATATTGAATGGCGAATGGTGCAGGCTCGAAGGGCCGAATGGCCTCTACTCCTGCACCTATTGTCTATGTTTCTATGTTTCTATGTTTCTAATTCCACAGATTCACCACTCTCTGTGTGTGGGAAAAAAAATGTTTTTCTCATCTCGGTCCGAAAAGATTTCCCCCTTATCCTTAAACTGTGTGTGTGTGGCCCCTTGTCCTGGACTTCCCCAACATCGGGAACAATCTTCCTGCATCTAGCCTGTCCAACCCCTTAAGAATTTTGTAAGTTTCTATAAGATCCCCCCTCAATCTCCTAAATTCTAGAGAGTATAAACCAAGTCTATCCAGTCTTTCTTCATAAGACAGTCCTGCCATCCCAGGAATCAGTCTGGTGAACCGTCTCTGCACTCCCTCTATGGCAATAATGTCCTTCCTCAGATTTGGAGACCAAAACTGTACGCAATACTCCAGGTGTGGTCCCACCAAGACCCTGTACAACTGCAGTAGAACCTCCCTGCTCCTATACTCAGAACCGGCCTCCACCGCCCTCTGAGGCAGAGAATTCCACAGACTCACAACTCTCTCTGTGAGAAAAACGTGTTTCCTCGTCTCCGTTCTAAATGGCCGACCCCTTATTCTTAAACTGTGTGTGTGTGTGTGTTGTGTGTGTGTGTGTGTGTGTGTGTGTGTGTGTGTGTGTGTACGTGTGTGTGTGTGTGTGTGTACGTGTGTGTGTGTGTGTGTGTGTGTGTGTGTGTGTGTGTGTGTGTGTGTGTGTGTGTGTGTGTGTGTGTGTGTGTGTGGCCCCTGGTTCTGGACTCCCCCAACATCGGGAACATGTTTCCTGCCTCTACCGTGTCCAAACCCTTAACAATCTCATATATGTTTCAATGAGATCCCCTCTCATCCTTCTAAACTCCACAGAGTGTACAAGCCCACAGCCGCTCCATTCTCTCAGCGTATGAGTTCTTTAACTCCGAGATAGTCCACAATGATATTAGTGTGCGGGGATCGCTGGTCGGGCTAGCACGGACTCGGTGGGGCCGAAGGGCCTGTTTCCGCGCTGTATCTCTGAAGTAAAAAGGGAATAGTTGAAGCAGGGAGCGGAGGGCGAGAGTTTGGGGCCTGGTTCAAGATGGCCGACTTTTGCCTCCTGTTTCCGTGCTGTATCTCGAAACTAGTGACTAGTGGGGTACCGCAAGGCTCAGTGCTGGGACCCCAGCTATTTACAATATATATTAATGATCTGGATGAGGGAATTGAAGGCAATATTTCCAAGTTTGCGGATGACACTAAGCTGGGGGGCAGTGTTAGCTGTGAGGCGGATGCTAGGAGACTGCAAGGTGACTTGGTTAGGCTGGGAGTGGGCAAATGTTTGGCAGATGCAGTATAATGTGGATAAATGTGAGGTTATCCATTTTGGTGGCAAAAACGGGAAAGCAGACTATTATCTAAATGGTGGCCGATTGGGAAAAGGGGGAGATGCAGCGAGACCTGGGTGTCATGGTACACCAGTCATTGAAGGTAGGCATGCAGGTGCAGCAGGCAGTGAAGAAAGCGAATGGTATGTTAGCTTTCATTGCAAAAGGATTTGAGTCTAGGAGCAGGGAGGTTCTACTGCAGTTGTACAGGGTCTTGGTGAGACCACACCTGGAGTATTGCGTACAGTTTTGGTCTCCAAATCTGAGGAAGGACATTCTTGCCATAGAGGGAGTGCAGAGACGGTTCACCAGACTGATTCCTGGGATGTCAGCACTGTCTTATGAAGAAAGACTGGATAGACTTGGTTTATACTCTCTAGAATTTAGGAGATTGAGAGGGGATCTTATAGAAACTTACAAAACTTAAGCTGCGACCCCTTGTCCTGGACTTCCCCAACATCGGGAACAATCTTCCTGCATCCAGCCTGTCCAATCCCTTAAGAATTTTGTAAGTTTCTATAAGATCCCCTCTCAATCTTCTAAATTCTAGAGAGTATAAACCAAGTCTCTCCAGTCTTTCTTCATAAGACAGTCCTGACATCCCAGGAATCAGTCTGGTGAACCTTCTCTGTACTCCCTCTACGGCAATAATGTCCTTCCTCAGATTAGGAGACCAAAACTGTACGCAATACTCCAGGTGTGGTCTCACCAAGACCCTGTACAACTGCAGTAGTTGTTCTATGTTTCTAAACTAAACTGGCCTTCTCTCGCTAGGTGCTGAGGTTACGTTGACCGATCTTCCAGCGGCGTTAGATCAGATCAAGTTCAACATCGCCACCAACGTTCCCCCGTCTCTCCGTCATCGTTCCAAGGTGGCTGCTCTCTGCTGGGGCGTGGACCAACACAGTTTCCCCTCCGACTACGACATCATCTTGGGATCGGACATCGTGTACAGCCGGTCCAAGTACTCGGCTCTTCTCGAGACCCTGAATGACCTGAGTAATCCCCGCAGCCTCATCTACCTGAGTAGCAAGATGAGGGAACATATGGGGGCCGTGACCTTCCACAGCTCCATGGCTCCCGAGTACTTTAACTCCGAGATTGTCCACCAGGAAAACGACAATGATATCAACATCTTCAAAATGGCCAAGAAACCTCCGGCGTCTTAAACAGAGGCCTAGGCATCCCCTCCTCCCTCCTCCCCCTTCCCCGTTTCAAGCAGTTACACGCTAATCACACACTAGTTTAGTTTAGAGATACAGTGCGGAAACAGGAGGCAAAAGTCGGCCATCTTGAACCAGGCCCCAAACTCTCGCCCTCCTCTCCCTGCTTCAACTATTCCCTTTTTACTTCAGAGATACAGCGCGGAAACAGGCCCTTCCCCACCGAGTCCGTGCTAGCCCGACCAGCGATCCCCACGTTCACACACTAGTTTAGTTTAGAGATACAGCGCGGAAACAGGAGGCAAAAGTCGGCCATCTTGAACCAGGCCCCAAACTCTCGCCCTCCGCTCCCTGCTTCAACTATTCCCTTTTTAACTTCAGAGATACAGCGCGGAAACAGGCCCTTCCCCACCGAGTCCGTGCTAGCCCGACCAGCGATCCCCGCACACTGACACTAGTTTAGTTTAGAGATACAGCGCGGAAACAGGAGGCAAAAGTCGGCCATCTTGAACCAGGCCCCAAACTCTCGCCCTCCGCTCCCTGCTTCAACTATTCCCTTTTTACTTCAGAGATACAGCGCGGAAACAGGAGGCAAAAGTCGGCCATCTTGAACCAGGCCCCAAACAGGAGGCAAAAGTCGGCCATCTTGAACCAGGCCCCAAACTCTCGCCCTCCGCTCCCTGCTTCAACTATTCCCTTTTTACTTCAGAGATACAGCGCGGAAACAGGAGGCAGAAGTCGGCCATCTTGAACTAGGCCCCAAACTCCCGCCCTCCGCTCCCTGCTTCAACTATTCCCTTTTTGGGGGAAACATTTTAATACCTTACCTCGACGGAGTTGCGATGTTTTTCCCGTATCGTATCTCCGTCCGAGGCGCCTCTGCTGGGGGACCGGCATCGGGAGCCCCAACCGCGGGACTCGACATCGTGGGGAGCGGGCGATCCTCGGAAGCTGCAGCCGCGGGAACGTACAAACGGCGCAGGAGTAGAGGCCATTCGGCCCTTCGAGCCTACACCATTCGCCATTCAATATGATCACGGCTGATCATCCAACTCAGTATCCCGTACCTGCCTTCTCTCCATACCCCCTGATCCCTTTAGCCACAAGGGCCACATCTAACTCCCTCTTAAATATAGCCAATGAACTGTGTGGCCTCAACTACCCTCTGTGGCAGAGAATTCCACAGATTCACCACTCTCTGTGTGTGAAAAAAATGTTTTTCTCATCTCGGTCCTAAAAGATTTCCCCCTTATCCTTAAACTGTGTGTGTGTGGCCCCTTGTTCTGGACTTCCCCAACGGGTGAGTGGTGGAATCTTGCTTTGGTGGAGCAGACCCAACGGGTCTGCACTGTGTAGTATATAGATTAAAACATATGTGCGTATGCGTATATATACACTGAACTTTTTTTGGTAATATGATCACATCTTCTGTTGTGCTGCAGCTAGTAAGAATTTCGTTGTTCTATCTGGGACTTTTATCTCTATACGTATAAAACTCGGAACTTGTATGTGTGTGTATTTGTTTGTTTGTTCGTGTGTGTGATCACATCTTGGCGAATAAACAATGTGTTATTGGTACAATTCTGGTGAGATATTCCGGTAGAGATTTTTCCCGTGGAGTCCAAAAACGATACAATTTATTTGTTGTCATTTAAAAACCTCATTGAGGTTCAAACGAAATTTGGTTTCTGCAGTCACACACACACGAGAAAAAGAACCAAGACACAACACAACTTACGCAAACATCCATCACAGTGAATCTCCTCCTCACTGTGATGGAAGGCAAAGTCTTATCTCTCCCCTGAACTCCTCATTCTCCTCAAGTCAAAGCCCTCGGCGGGCGATGGTAAATAAGTCCCGCGGCCATTAAAAGCCGCGCGGGGCGATGTAAGGCCCCGCTCCAGGTCATCCTCAACCCCGCAACTCGGGCGGGAGAAGTCGCCGTTGCGGGGGCTCCCAAAAGCGGTCTCCCACCAGGGACATAGAAACATAGAAATTAGGTGCAGGAGTAGAGGCCATTCGGCCCTTCGAGCCTGCACCATTCGCCATTCAATATGATCATGGCTGATCATCCAACTCAGTATCCCGTCCCTGCCTTCTCTCCATACCCCCTGATCCCCTTAGCCACAAGGGCCACATCTAACTCCCTCTTAAATATAGCCAATGAACTGTGGCCTCGACTACCCTCTGCGGCAGAGAATTCCACAGATTCACCACTCTCTGTGTGAAAAAAGTTCTTCTCATCTCGGTTTTAAAGGATTTCCCCCTTACCCTTAAGCTGTGACCCCTTGTCCTGGACTTCCCCAACATCGGGAACAATCTTCCTGCATCTAGCCTGTCCAACCCCTTAAGAATTTTGTAAGTTTCTATAAGATCCCCCCCCTCAATCTCCTAAATTCTAGCGAGTACAAGCCGAGTCTATCCAGTCTTTCTTCATATGAAAGTCCTGACATCCCAGGAATCAGTCTGGTGAACCTTCTCTGTACTCCCTCTATGGCAAGAATGTCCTTCCTCAGATTTGGAGACCAAAACTGTACGCAATACACCAGCAAGACCCTGTACAACTGCAGTAGAACCTCCCTGCTCCTAGACTCAAATCCTCTATGGCAAGAATGTCCTTCCTCAGATTTGGAGACCAAAACTGTACGCAATACACCAGGTTTGGTCTCACCAAGACCCTGTACAATCATATTGAATGGCGAATGGTGCTGGCTGGAAGGAACGAATGGCCTCTACTCCTGCACCTGTTGTCTATTGTCACAGATCGGGATGTGGGGAATCCACTGTGGTGGAAGTTTATGTTAATATTTATGTAGTTGTGTATCTTGTTGCTTTTTGGATGTAACGGAAGTCGAATATCACTGCACCTTAATTGGTACATGTCACAATAAAACACTGTTTGAACCTCTAACCCTATCTTGCACTAAGTGTTATCCCATTATCATGTATCTGTACACTGTGGACGGCTCGACTGTGATCATAGAAACATAGAAACATAGACAACAGGTGCAGGAGTAGAGGCCATTCGGCCCTTCGAGCCTGCACCATTCGCCATTCAATATGATCATGGCTGATCATCCAACTCAGTATCCCGTACCTGCCTTCTCTCCATACCCCCTGATCCCTTTAGCCACAAGGGCCACATCTAACTCCCTCTTAAATATAGCCAATGAACTGTGTGGCCTCGACTACCCTCTGCGGCAAAGAGTTCCAGAGATTCACCACTCTCTGTGTGAAAAAAGTTCTTCTCATCTCGGTTTTAAAGGATTCCCCCTTATCCTTAAGCTGTGACCCCTTGTCCTGGACTTCCCCAACATCGGGAACAATCTTCCTGCATCTAGCCTGTCCAACCCCTTAAGAATTTTGTAAGTTTCTATAAGATCCCCTCTCGATCTCCTAAATTCTAGAGAGTATAAACCAAGTCTATCCAGTCTTTCTTCATAAGACAGTCCTGACATCCCAGGTTTCTATAAGATCCCCCCTCAATCTGGAGTATTGCGTACAGTTTTGGTCTCCTAATCTGAGGAAAGACATTCTTGCCATAGAGGGAGTACAGAGAAGGTTCACCAGACTGATTCCTGGGATGTCAGGACTTTCATATGAAGAAAGACTGGATAGACTTGGTTTATACTCTCTAGAATTTAGGAGATTGAGAGGGGATCTTATAGAAACTTACAAAATTCTTAAGGGGTTGGACAGGCTAGATGCAGGAAGATTGCTCCCGATGTTGGGGAAGTCCAGGACAAGGGGTCACAGTTTAAGGATAAGGGGGAAATCCTTTAAAACCGAGATGAGAAAAACATTTTTTTTTCCCACACACAGAGAGTGGTGAATCTGTGGAACTCTCTGCCACAGAAGGTAGTTGAGGCCACACAGTTCATTGGCTATATTTAAGAGGGAGTTAGATGTGGCCCTTGTGGCTAAAGGGATCAGGGGGTATGGAGAGAAGGCAGGTATGGGATACTGAGTTGGATGATCAGCCGTGATCATATTGAATGGCGAATGGTGCAGGCTCGAAGGGCCGAATGGCCTCTACTCCTGCACCTATTGTCTATGTTTCTATGACAGGGGGTTGGACAGGCTAGATGCAGGAAGATTGTTCCCGATGTTGGGGAAGTCCAGAACAAGGGGCCACACACACACAGTTTAAGGATAAGGGGGAAATCTTTTAGGACCGAGATGAGAAAACATTTTTTTTCCCACACAGAGAGTGGTGAATCTGTGGAATTCTCTGCCACAGAAGGTAGTTGAGGCCACACACAGTTCATTGGCTATATTTAAGAGGGAGTTAGATGTGGCCCTTGTGGGTAAAGGGATCAGGGGGTATGGAGAGAAGGCAGGTACAGGATACTGAGTTGGATGATCAGCCATGATCATATTGAATGGCGAATGGTGCAGGTTCGAAGGGCCGAATGGCCTCTACTCCTGCACCTATTGTCTATGTTTCTATGACCCAATGGGTCCCCCTTAGTCTAGTTATCAATAAAAGGGGAGACGGAAGATTTGTTTGTATTTCCCAATTATCTTGTACCACAAGTGGGGCAGTGGTAATATATTTATTTCCTGTAGGCCATAGTTTGCCAGATGACACACATAACAGGGAACGCCTTCAGTTTTCGCCCAACAGTGAGAGAGGGAGGCGAGAGAGAGAGAGAGAGGGGGGGATGGATAGAAACATAGAAATTAGGTGCAGGAGTAGGCCATTCGAGCCTGCACCATTCGCCATTCAATATGATCATGGCTGATCATCCAACTCAGTATCCTGTACCTGCCTTCTCTCCATATTACGTAATACTCCAGGTGTGGTCTCACCAAGACCCTGTACAACTGCAGTAGAACCTCCCTGCTCCTAGACTCAAATCCTTTTGCAATGAAAGATAGATGGAAGGCAGATGATAATACGTAAACGCAATCCAAGTCAACTTAAGTACAATAGGCGGAGCGCAAATGGGAAAATACAGAATAACAGCAGCGTAGTTTTGTACTGATCCAACGCGGGAACAGGCCCCCACACCGTACAAACGGGAGAGTTGCCGCCTCTCAGCGTCAGTGGCCCTTCGACCTTCACGACTGCCGGGTGCTGTCTGCGCGGAGTTTGCAGGTTCTCTCCGAGATCTTCCGTTTCCTCCCACGCTCCAAAGATTCAAATTCAGATTCGGATTCAGATTCAATTTTAATTGTCATTGTCATTGTACAGTACAGAGACAACGAAATGCATTTAGCATCTCCTTGGAAGAGCGACATAGCAAACGATTTGAATAAATAATAATAAGTGTCCGGGGGGGGGGGGGGGGGGGTGGTGATTGGCAGTCACCGAGGTACGTTGTTGAGTAGAGTGACAGCCGCCGGGAAGAAGCTGTTCCTGGACCTGCTGGTTCGGCAACGGAGAGACCTGTAGATGGTAGGAGGGTAAACAGTCCATGGTTGGGGTGAGAGCAGTCCTTGGCGATGCTGAGCGCCCTCCGCAGACAACATTTGCTTTGGACAGACTCAATGGAGGGGAGCGAGGAACCGGTGATGCGTTGGGCAATTTTCACCACCCTCTGCAATGCCTTCCGGTCGGAGACAGAGCAGTTGCCATACCACACTGTGATCCAGTTGGTCAGGATGCTCTCGATGGTGCAGCGGTAGAAGTTCACCAGGATCTGAGGAGACAGGTGGACCTTCTTCAGTCTCCTCAGGAAGAAGAGACGCTGATGAGCCTTCTTGATCAGAGTAGAGGTATTGTGGGTCCAAGAGAGGTCATCAGAGATGTTGACTCCCAGGAACCTGAAGCTGGAAACACGTTCCACCTCCGCCCCTTTAATGTGGATGGGGGTATGCGTGTTAATTGGCTTGGGCAAAAATTGTACACTGTCCCCAAGCGAGTGTGTGGGATAGTGGTAGGGTGCGGGTGATCGCTGGCCGGCACGGAGTCGGTGGGGCCGAAAGGCCTGTTTCCACCCTGTGTCTCTTAGCTAAACTAGTGTGTGAATGGCTTTCCCCTTCTTGAATCCTCTCCTCTCTTCTCCCAGTCTATCTTCCCCCCCTCCACCTTCAATACCCCTTCCCCCTCTATCCCCCTTCCCCCTCCCCCTCTACACCCCTTCCCCCCTCCCCCTCTATACCCTACCCTTTTAACTAATTAGATTAGTTAAAACAAATGTAGGTCCCTTGCAGTCAGAAACAGGTGAGTTGATCATGGGGAACAAGGGCATGGCGGACCAATTGAATAACTACTTTGGTTCCGTCTTCACTAAGGAAGACATAAATAATCTGCCGGAAATAGCAGTCAAAGGAGTTGGAGGAATTGAGTGAAATCCAGGTTAGTCGGGAAGTGGTGTTGGGTAAATTGAATGGATTAAAGGCCGATAAATCCCCAGGGCCAGATAGGCTGCATCCCAGAGTACTTAAGGAAGTAGCTCCAGAAATAGTGGATGCATTAGTAATAATCTTTCAAAACTCTTTAGATTCTGGAGTCGTTCCTGAGGATGGGCGGGTAGCAAACGTAACCCCACTTTTTAAGAAGGGAGGGAGAGAGAAAATAGGGAATTACAGACCAGTTAGTCTAACATCGGTAGTGGGGGGGAAACTGCTAGAGTCAGTTATTAAAGATGGGATAGCAGCACATTTGGAAAGTGGTGAAATCATTGGACAAAGTCAGCATGGATTTACGAAAGGTAAATCATGTCTGACGAATCTTATAGAATTTTTCGAGGATGTAACTAGTAGCGTGGATAGGGTAGAACCAGTGGATGTGGTGTATCTGGACTTCCAGAAGGCTTACGACAAGGTCCCACATGAGAGATTAGTATACAAACTTAAAGCACACGGCATTGGGGGTTCAGTATTGATGTGGATAGAGAACTGGCTGGCAAACAGGAAGCAAAGAGTAGGAGTAAACGGGTCCTTTTCACAATGGCAGGCAGTGACTAGTGGGGTACCGCAAGGCTCAGTGCTGGGACCCCAGCTATTTACAATATATATTAATGATCTGGACGAGGGAATTGAAGGCAATATTTCCAAGTTTGCGGATGACACTAAGCTGGGGGGCCAGTGTTAGCTGTGAGGAGGATGCTAGGAGGCTGCAAGGTGACTTGGATAGGCTGGGTGAGTGGGCAAATGTTTGGCAGATGCAGTATAATGTGGATAAATGTGAGGTTATCCATTTTGGTGGCAAAAACGGGAAAGCAGACTATTATCTAAACGGTGGCCGATTGGGAAAGGGGGAGATGCAGCGAGACCTGGGTGTCATGGTACACCAGTCATTGAAGGTAGGCATGCAGGTGCAGCAGGCAGTAAAGAAAGCGAATGGTATGTTAGCATTCATAGCAAAAGGATTTGAGTCTAGGAGCAGGGAGGTTCTACTGCAGTTGTACAGGGTCTTGATGAGACCACACCTGGAGTATTGCGTACAGTTTTGGTCTCCAAATCTGAGGAAGGACATTATTGCCATAGAGGGAGTGCAGAGAAGGTTCACCAGACTGATTCCTGGGATGTCAGGACTGTCTTATGAAGAAAGACTGGATAGACTTGGTTTATACTCTCTAGAATGTAGGAGATTGAGAGGGGATCTTATAGAAACTTACAAAATTCTTAAGGGGTTGGACAGGCTAGATGCAGGAAGATTGTTCCCGATGTTGGGGAAGTCCAGGCCAAGGGGTCACAGCTTAAGGATAAGGGGGAAATCCTTTAAAACCGAGATGAGGAGAACTTTTTTCACACAGAGAGTGGTGAATCTCTGGAACTCTCTGCCACAGAGGGTAGTCGAGGCCAGTTCATTGGCTATATTTAAGAGGGAGTTAGATGTGGCCCTTGTGGCTAAAGGGATCAGGGGGTATGGAGAGAAGGCAGGTACGGGATACTGAGTTGGATGATCAGCCGTGATCATATTGAATGGCGAATGGTGCAGGCTCGAAGGGCCGAATGGCCTCTACTCCTGCACCTATTGTCGAATATCACTCTCTTCTCCTTTCTCTCCCTCCTCTCTCTTTCCCCTCCAGACCACACCTGGAGTATTGTGTACAGTTTTGGTCTCCTAATTTGAGGAAGGACATCCTTGTGATTGAGGCAGTGCAGCGTAGGTTCACCAGATCGATCCCTGGGATGGCGGGACTGTCATATGAGGAAAGATTGAAAAGACTAGGCTTGTATTCACTGGAGTTTAGAAGGATGAGGGGGGGGGATCTTATAGAAACATATAAAATTATAAAAGGACTGGACAAGCTAGATGCAGGAAAAATGTTCCCAATGTTGGGCGAGTCCAGAACCAGGGGCCACACACACACAGTCTTAGAATAAAGGGGAGGTCATTTAAGACTGAGGTGAGAAAAAACCTTTTCACCCAGAGAGTTGTGAATTTGTGGAATTCCCTGCCACAGAGGGCACAGTGGAGGCCAAGTCACTGGATGGATTTAAGAGAGAGTTAGATAGAGCTCTAGGGGCTAGTGGAGTCAAGGGATACGGGGAGAAGGCAGGCACTGGTTCTTATAGACAATAGGTGCAGGAGTAGAGGCCATTCGGCCCTTCGAGCCAGCACCGCCATTCAATGTGATCATGGCTGATCATCCCCAATCAGTACCCCGTTCCTGCCTTCTCCCCATATCCCCTGACTCCGCTATCTTTAAGAGCCCTATCTAGCTCTCTCTTGAAAGCATCCAGAGAACCGGCCTCCACCGCCCTCTGAGGCAGAGAATTCCACAGACTCACAACTCTCTGTGAGAAAAAGTGTTTCCTCGTCTCCGTTCTAAATGGCTTTACCCCTTATTCTTAAACTGTGTGTGTGTGTGTGCGTGTGTGTGTGTGTGTGTGTGTGCGTGTGTGTGTGTGTGTGTGTGTGTGTGTGTGTGTGTGTGTGTGTGTGTGTGTGTGTGTGTGTGTGTGTGTGTGTGTGTGTGTGTGTGTGTGTGGCCCCTGGTTCTGGACTCCCCCAACATCGGGAACATGTTTCCTGCCTCTAGCGTGTCCAAACCCTTAACAATCTCATATATGTTTCAATGAGATGCCCTCTCATCCTTCTAAACTCCACAGAGTGTACAAGCCCACAGCCGCTCCACATTCTCTCAGCATATGACAGTCCCGCCATCCCGGGAATTAACCTGGTGAACCTACGCTGGGCTCCCTCAATAGCAAGAATGTCCTTCCTCAAATTAGGGGACCAAAACTGCACACAATACTCCAGGTGTGGTCTCACTAGGGCCCTGTACAACTGCAGAAGGACCTCTTTGCTCCTAGACTCAACTCCTCTTGTTATGAAGGCCAACAAGCCAAAACTGCACACAATACTCCAGGTGTGGTCTCACTAGGACTCTGGCACTCTCTCTCCCCCCCTCTTTTCTCTTCTCCCCTTTTTTTCTCTCTCCATCTCCCTTCTCTCTCCCTCGCCCTTACTCCTCTCATTCTACCTCTGGCCCCCCCCCTCCCTCTCTCTCCCTCTTTTTCCTCTCCGATTCTTTATCTCAGGATTGGTGTAGGCCTCAGGTTTGGGGTAGGCCTCAGGATTGGAGTAGGCCTCAGGATTGGAGTAGGCCTCGGGATTGGAGTAGGCCTTGGGATTGGAGTAGGCCTCAGGGTTGGAGTAGGCCTCAGGATTGGAGTAGGCCTCAGGCCTAGCCTGGGCCTCAGGATTGTAGTTGGCCTCGGGAGTAGGCCTCAGGATTGGAGTAGGCCTCAGGATTGGTGTAGGCCTCAGGATTGGTGTAGGCCTCAGGATTGGAGTAGGCCTCGGGATTGGAGTTGGCCTCAGGATTGGTGTAGGCCTCAGGATTGGAGTAGGCCTCGGGATTGGAGTTGGCCTCAGGATTGGAGTTGGCCTCAGGCCTAGCCTGGGCCTCAGGATTGTAGTTGGCCTCGGGATTGGTGTAGGCCTCAGGATTGGAGTAGGCCTCGGGATTGGTGTAGGCCTCAGGATTGGTGTAGGCCTCAGGATTGGAGTAGGCCTCGGGATTGGAGTTGGCCTCAGGATTGTAGTTGGCCTCAGGATTGGAGTAGGCCTCAGGATTGGTGTAGGCCTCAGGATTGGTGTAGGCCTCGGGATTGGAGTTGGCCTCGGGATTGGAGTAGGCCTCGGGATTGGAGTAGGCCTCGGGATTGGAGTAGGCCTCAGGGTTGGAGTAGGCCTCGGGATTGGAGTAGGCCTCAGGATTGGAGTAGGCCTCAGGATTGGAGTAGGCCTCGGGATTGGAGTAGGCCTCAGGATTGGAGTTGGCCTCAGGCCTAGCCTGCGCCTCAGGATTGTAGTTGGCCTCGGGATTGGAGTAGGCCTCAGGGTTGGAGTAGGCCTCAGGATTGGAGTAGGCCTCAGGATTGGAGTTGGCCTCAGGCCTAGCCTGGGCCTCAGGATTGTAGTTGGCCTCGGGATTGGAGTAGGCCTCGGGGTTGGAGTAGGCCTCGGGATTGGAGCAGGCCTCAGGATTGAAGTAGGCCTCAGGGTTGGAGTAGGCCTCAGGATTGGTGTAGGCCTCAGGGTTGGAGTAGGCCTCAGGATTGGTGTAGGCCTCGGGATTGGAGTAGGCCTCGGGATTGGAGTAGGCCTCAGGGTTGGAGTTGGCCTCAGGATTGGAGTTGGCCTCAGGATTGGAGTAGGCCTCAGGATTGGAGTAAGCCTCGGGATTGGTGTAGGCCTCAGGGTTGGAGTAGGCCTCAGGGTTGGAGTAGGCCCCAGGCCTAGTTTGGGCCTCATAACTCCTTGACGAATTCGAGGGTGAGTTGGCAGCAGATGAACCCCCCTCCCCCTCCCTGGCCCCCAAGGGCCGGCCTGTATCCCCGGGCCCGGAATAGGGCCAGTGCGGCCTTGTTCACCAGTTCCGGCCTGGCAATGACTCGGGCGTAGCCCAGCCTGTGGGCCCTGGCTTCGGCCTGGGCCAGGAGGAAAGAGGCCACACCATCCCGGCGTCGCCATGGGGCCACCGCGAGGCAGGAGAGCTCGGCAGTGCCTCCGTGGCCGGCGGTGATCCCTAGACACCCGCACACCTCCTCGTCATGGCCTCTGATGGCTACAAGGATGACAGGCCCGGCCTCCGTGGTGGCTCTGGGATGAGGAGAGGAGGCCTCAGGTTTTGATCGTCCCTTACTCCTCGAGTAGGCCTCAGATTTGTAGTAGGCATCAGGCTTTGGGGAGGCCACAGGCTTTGAGTAGGCCTCTGGCCTTGCATAGGCTTCGGTCTTGGAGTCGTCATCAGAACTCTTGTAGGTGTCAGATTTGGAGTAGGCCTCAGGATTGGAGTCTTGCTGAGGGTTGGAGTAGGCCTCGGGATTGGAGGAGGCTTCTGAGCTCTTGTAGGCCTCAGATTCGGAGTCGGGTTCGGGACTGGAGTGGGCCGCAGGCTTCGGGTTGGCCTGAGATTTGGAGTATGGTTCAGAATCGGAGTAGGCCTCGGGCTCGGAGCAGGCCTCAGACTCTGGGGAGGCTTCAGCGCTTGTGTAGGCCTCCTCAGACTTGGAGTAGGCCTCAGGCCTGGGGTAGGCCCCAATCCCGGGGAATGGCCCGTACTGGCCACGGCGACGGGCGGACAAGCCCAGCCAGAGTAGGCCGGCGCAGAGGAGGAGGGGGGAGAGGAGGGCGGTGAGGCAGGAGCCCAGGACAAAGCGTAGGCCGCAACCAGCCACGGCCATCGCTAGGAGACACGGCGGGCGTGTCAGGGCGTAGAGGAGGAGACGAGTGTCTAGCGCACCCCAACCCTCCTGGGGAGAGAGGCGGAGAGAGAGGAGAGGGAGAGATAGAAGGGGAGAAAAGAGAGGGGAGAGGGGGGGAGAGGGGGGGAGAGGAGAGGAGAGGGAGGGAGAGATAGAGGGGGAAAGGAGAGAGAGAGGGGGGAGGAGTGAGGAGGAAAGAGGGGAGGGGGAGATGGGAGAGGAGGAGGGAGGGAGGAGGGGGAGAGGAGGAGAAAGGGGGAGGGAGGAGGAGGAGAGGGAGGGAGGGGAGGAGGGGGGGGGAAAGGAGAGAGAGGGGGAGAGGAGAAGGGAGAGGGGAAGGGGGGGGAAGGGGAGAGAGGGGGGGAGGGAGAGAGGTAGGGGGAAGGGAGAGAGAGAGGGATAGGGGAGAGGGAGGGGACAGAGAGAGGCGGGGGAGAGGGAAGAGGGGAAGGGGGGAGGGAGAGGGGGCAGAGGGAGGGAGGGAGAGATAGAGGGGGAGAGAGGGAGAGAGAGGAGGAGGGGCAAGGAGAGAGAGGGGGAGGGAGAGGAGGAGGGAGGGAGGAGAGAGAGAGAGAGAGAGAGAGAGGGAGGAGGGAGAGAGAGAGAGAGAGAGGGGGGGAGGGAGGGAGAAGGAGGGGGAGAGGGGGGGGGGGGAAGGGGGGGGGAGGAGAGGGAGGGAGAGGGGGAGAGGGAGAGAGAGGGAGAGATGAGAGAGGGGGAGGGAGAGGGGGAGAGGGGGAGACGGGGAGAAAGAGGGGGAGAGGGGAGGGGAGGGGAGGGGGAGGAGGGGGGGGAGGGAGGGAGGAGGGGGAGGGGGAGAGGGGGAGAGGAGAGAGGAGGAGAGGGAGGGGGAGGGAGGGAGTAGGGGGCAAGGAGGGGGAGAGGGGCAGAGGGAGGAGGGGGAGGAGGGGAGAGAGAGGAGGGGGAGGGAGAGGAGGGGGGAGAAAGAGGGGAGAGAGGGGAGAGAGAGAGGGGGGGATTGAGTGGAGAATAGAGGGGGGGAGGGGGAGAGGAGGGAGGGAGAGGAGGGAGGAGGAGAGAGGGGAGGAGAGAGGGATGGAAAGGGGGGAGAGGAGGAGGAGAGGGGGAGGGCGAGAGGGGGGGGGCAAGGAGAGAGAGAGGGGGATAGGGAGAGAGAGGGAGAGACAGAGGAGAAGGGATGAGAGAGGGAGCAAGAAGTGGAGAGGGAGATAGAGAGGGGGAGAGAGGAGGAGGGGTAGAGAGGAGACGAGAGGGGGAGGGAGGGAGAGAGGGGGGGAGGGAGAGAGGGGGGAGAGAGAGGGAGAAAGAGAGAGTGGTGGGAGAAAGAGAGAGAGAGAGAGAGAGGGGGGGAGAGAGAGAGAGGGGGGAGAAGGAGAGGGAGAAGGAGGGAGGCGGAGAGGGAGAGAGAGAGGAGGGGGAGGGGAGAGGGGAGAGGAGAGAGGGAGAAAGAGGGGGAGAGGGCAAGGGAGAGGGAAGAGGAGAGAGAGGGAAGAAAGGGGGGAGGGGGAGGAAGGGGGGGGAGGGAGGAGGGAGGGGGGAGAGAGAGAGAAGGAGGGGGGAGGGAGAGGGGAGAGGAGACGGGAGGAAGGAGAGGAGAGGGAGAGGGAAAGGCGGAAAGAGGGTGGAGGGAGAGATAGAGAGGGGAGAGAGGGGGAAAGGAGGAGTGGAGGAGATGGGGGGAGAGGGGGGGGAGGGAGAAAAGGGGGGAGGGAGAAAGAGCGGGGAAGGGGGGGGAGGGAGGGAGAGAGGAGAGAGAGGGGGAGAGGGAGGAGAGAGGGAGGAGAAGGGGAGAGAGGGGGAGAGGGGGAGAGGGGGGGGCAAGGAGAGAGAGAGGGGGATAGGGAGAGCGGGGGAGAGGGGAGAAGGAGGGAGAGGGAGAGGTGGAGAGGAGAGGGAGAGAGAGATTCAGATTCAGATTCAATTTTAATTGTCAGAGTCAGGGTACAGTAGAAGAGACAACAAAATGCATTATTGGTGGGGCGGGAGGCGGCAAAGGGGGAGAGGGGGGAGGGAGAGAGGGGACAGGGAGGGGAGAGGGGGAGGAGGAGAGGGAGGGGATGGGGGAGTTAGAGGGAGATGAGGAGGGAGGGAGGGAGAGAGTGAGAATGAGGGAGGGGGAGAGAGTGAGAATGAGGGAGGTTGAGGAGGGAGAGTGAGAGAGAAGGAAGGAGGAAGGGGAGGGAGGGAGAGAGAGGAGGGAGGGAGAGAGAGGAGGGGGGAGGGGAGAAAGGGGAGAGAGGGAAAGGGAGAGGGAGAGAGGGAGCAGAGGGGGCAGGAGAGAGCGAGAGGGGGAGGGAGAAAGAGAGGGGGGAGAGGGGAGGGGAGGGAGGGAGGAGGAGAGAGGAGGAGAGAGGAGGGGGAGGGAGAGGAAGAGAAGGATGGGGGGGGGAAAGGGAGAGAGGGAGGAAGATAGGGGGAGAGGAGAGAGAGGGGGGAGAGGGAGAGAAAGAGGGGAGAGGAGGGAGAGATAGAGGGAGGAGGGAGGGAGAGGGGGAGAGGGAGAGAGAGGGGAGAAGGGGGGAGGGGAGGGAGAGATAGAGGGGGGGAGGGAGAGATAGAGGGGGGGGGAGGGAGAAGGAGGGGGGAGGAGAGGGGAGAGGGAGAGGGAGGAGAGGGAGAGGAGGAGGGGGGGGAAAGGAAGAAAGGGGGAGAGAGAGGGGGGGCAAGGAGAGAGAGAGAGAGGGGGGAGAGGAAGAGAGGAGGGGGAGAGGGAGATAGAGGGGGGGGAGATAGAGATAGAGGGGAGAGATAGAGAGGGGAGAGAAAGGAGAGGGAGAGAAAGGAGAGAGGAGAGGGGAGAGAGGGAGATAGAGGGGGAGGGAGAGGGGGGGGAGAGGGAGAGATAGAGGGGGAAGGGAGAGGAGGAGGGAGGGAGGGGGGGGAGGTGAAAGGGAGAGAGGGAGAGAGAGATTCAGATTCAGATTCAATTAGTAATTGTCATTGTCAGTGTACAGTACAGAGACAACAAATGCATTATTGGTGGGGCGGGGAGGCAGAGGGGGGAGAGGGGGAAGGAGAGAGGGACAGGGAGGGGAGAGGGAGGGGGGGGAGGGAGGGGATGGGGGAGT